>NC_057392.1:85867192-85976015 GCF_019320065.1 Cervus canadensis
TGAGTTAAATTAACCCATTCCCGGCCATTTTAGTTCACTGATTCCTAAGATGTCAATGTTCACTCTTGCCACCTCCTGCTTGACCACGTCCAATTAATTTACTTTGATTCGGTAGGAGCCAAGATGGCGGAGGAGTAGGACGGGGAGATCACTTTCTCTCCTACAAATTCATCAAAAGAATAACTGAACACAGAGCAAACTTCGCGAAACAACTTCTGATCGCTAGCTGAGGTCATCAGGCGCCCAGAAAAGCAGCCCATTGTCTTCGAAAGGAGGAAACATTGACTACACCGGAAGAGGCCTGTAGATATCGAGAAGCGTAAGCTGGAACGAGGAGCTATCTGAAACTGAGCCGAACCCACACTGACCGCAACAGCTCCAGAGAAACTCCTAGATACAATTTTACATTTTTCTCTTTTTTTTTTTCCTTTTTTTTTCCTTTTTTTATTTTTTATTTTTTCTCTTTTATTTTCCTTTAAAATCCCCTATTACTCCCCCATTACTCCTTAACTTTCATTTCCATAGACTTCTACGATTTTTTAAGTAGGGGGAAAAAAAAAATTTTTTTTTTTTCTTTCTTTCTTTCTTTTTTTTTTCTTTTTCTTTCTTTTTTTTTCTTTTTTCTTCTTTTTTTTCTTTCCTTTTTCTCTTCTATTTTCTATTTTTCTTTTTCTCTTATTTCTTTTAAAGTCCTCTAGTACTCCTCTACTACTCCTTAATTTTCATTTTCAATACACTATAACCTTACAAAAAAAAAAAAAAGAAGAGAAGCCCTATTTTTTAAACCGAAGATTATTCTCTCCCAATCTTGACTCTCTGTTTTCTACCTCAGAACACCTCTATTTCCTCCTTTCCCCTTCTCTTCCGAATCCAATTCTGTGAATCCTTGTAGGTGACTGGGCTACGGAGAACACTCTGGGAACAGACAGCTGCGTAGATCTGTCTCTCTCCTCTTGAGTCCCCCTTTTTCTCCTCCTGTTCATCTCAATCTCCCTCCTCCCTCTCCTCTTCTTCATGTAACTCTGTGAACCTCTCTGGGTGTCCCTAACGGGGGAGAATCTTTTAGCCATTAACCTAGAAGTTTTCTTATCAGGGCTGTATAGTTGGAGAAGTCCTGAGACTACGGGAAGAATAAAACTGAAATCCAGAGGCAGGAGACTTAAGCCCAAAACCTGAGAACACCAGAAAACTCCTGACTACATGGAACTTTAAGTAATAAGTGACTGTCCAAAAGCCTTCATACCTACACTGAAACCAACCACCACCCAAGAGCCAATAAGTTTTAGAGCAAGACATACCACGCAAATTCTCCAGCAACGCAGGAACATAGCCCTGAACATCAACATACAGGCTGCCCAAGGTCACACCTAACACGTAGACCCATCTCAAAACTCATTACTGGGCACTCCATTGCTCTCCAAAGAGAAGAAATCAAGTTCCACGCACCAGTACACTGACGCACGCTTCCCTAACCAGGAAATCTTGACAAGCCAATCGTCTAACCCCACCCACTGGGTTAATCCTCCACAACAAAAATGAACCACAGACCTCCAGAATACAGAAAGCCCACTCCAGATACAGCAATCTAAACAAGATGAAAAGGCAAAGAAATACCCAACAGGTAAAGGAACATGAAAAATGCCACCAAGTCAAACAAAAGAGGAGGAGATAGGGAATCTACCTGAAAAAGAATTTAGAATAATGATAATAAAAATGATCCAAAATCTTGAAAACAAAATGGAGTTACAGATAAATAACCTGGAGACAAGGATTGAGAAGATGCAAGAAATGTTTAACAAGGACCTAGAAGAAATAAAAAAAGAGTCAATTAAAAATGAATAATGCAATAAATGAGATCAAAAACACTCTGGAGGGAACCAACAGCAGAATAATAGAGGCAGAAGATAGGATAAGTGAGATAGAAGATAAAATGGAGGAAATAAATGAAGCAGAGAGGAAAACAGAAAAAAGAACCAAAAGAAATGAGGACAACCTCAGGGACCTCTGGGAGACACTGTGAAACGCCCAAACATTCGAATCATAGGAGTTCCAGAAGAAGAAGACAAAAAGAAAGGCCATGAGAAAATACTCGAGGAGATAATAGCTGAAAACTTCCCTAAAATGGGGAAGGAAATAGCCACTCAAGTCCAAGAAACCCAGAGTCCCAAACAGGATAAACCCAAGGCGAAACACCCAAGACACATATTAATCAAACTAACAAAGATCAAACACAAAGAACAAATATTAAAAGCAGCAAGGGAAAAACAACAAATAACACACAAAGGGATTCCCATAAGGATAACAGCTGATCTATCAATAGAAACCCTCCAGCCGAAGTGAATGCAGGACGTCCTGATAATGAAAGAGAATAACCTACAACCTAGATTACTGATCCAGCAAGGATCTCATTCAGATATTGAAGGAGAATTCAAAAAGCTTTACAGACAAGCAAAAGCTGAGAGAATTCAGCACCACCAAACCAGCTCTTCAACAAATGCTAAAGGATCTTCTCTAGACAGGAAATGCAGAAAGGTTGTATAAACGTAAACCCAAAACAACAAAGTAAATGGCAACGGGACCACACCTATCAATAATTACCTTAAATGTAAATGGGTTGAATGCCCCAACCAAAAGACAAAGATTGGCTGAATGGATACAAAAACAAGACCCCCATATATGCTGTCTACAAGAGACCACCTCAAAACAAGAGACACATAACAGACTAAAAGTGAAGGGCTGGAAAAAAATATTTCACGCAAACGGAGACCAAAGAAAGCAGGAGTCGCAATACTCACATCAGATAAAATAGACTTTGAAATAAAGGCTGTGCAAAGAGACAAAGAAAGACACTTCTAATGATCAAAGGATCAATCCAAGAAGAAGATATAACAATTATAAATATATATGCACCCAACATAGGAGCACCACAATATGTAAGGCAAATGCTAACGAGTTTGAAAGAGGAAATTAATAGTAAACAATAATAGTGGGAGACTTTAATACCCCACTCACAACTATGGATAGATCAACTAAACAGAAAATTAACAAGGAAACACAAACTTTAAATGACACAATGGACCAGCTAGACCTAATTGATATCTATAGGACATTTCACCCCAAAACAAGCAACTTCACCTTTTTCTCAAGTGCACACGGAACCTTCTCCAGAATAGATCACATCCTGGGCCATAAATCTAGTCTTGGAAAATTCAAAAAAATTGAAATCATTCCAGTCATCTTTTCTGACCACAGTGCAGTAAGATTAGTTGAGGATTTTTTAAATCATAAGTGGATGTTGAACTTTGTCTAAAGCTTTTTCTCTACCTATTGGGATGATCATGATTTTTATTCTTCAAATTGTTAATGTTGTGTATCAACATTGACTGACTCGTGGATATTGAATCATCCTTGCATCCCTGGAATAAACCCTACTTGATCAAAGTGTATGATTCTTTTAATGTATTGTTGAATTTGGTTTACTAGTATTTTGTTGAGTATTTTTACATCTATGTTTATCAGTGATACTGGATTGTGATTTTGTGTGTGTGTGGTATCTTTATCTAACTCTGGAAATCCAAACTTTTTAACTTGTTTTAGAAGACTTGACCTAACCTTTCTCTACAGTTTCTGAAACCTCCCTAGTGAGCACTACTTATAGTCAAAATACCCAGGATTAATGTAAAATGCTATATAAGATTTATTTCTGTTTATCATCTGAACATTTTAAGAATTTTTAAATAATTCTTTAATACCTCCTGCCACATTTTAAACACCTCTCTTTTCCAACTGTGTATTTCATGACTTTAATACCAATGACTTTTAAATTAGATATTATTTTTTTTCCAAGTGAGGAAATTAAAGCATCAGCAAATCAAATCCCAGAACCTAGAACATACACCTAGTAAGCAATGCCTAAATATGCTAGATACCTGAGCTCTAACACATCACTTCCTTTGTATGTAATTCTTAAAGATTGTAATCTTGGGGATTTTTTTCTGAATATAAAACCATAATATTTTGTAAGCAAACATAACTAAATCCTTTCATAAAATGATAAATATTTGGTTACATTTTCATCTAGTAATTATTTTTTAAAATTTATTTATTATTTAAATATTTATTTAATTTGTTTATTTATTTATTTTTGGATGTGCTGGGTTTTCACTGCTGCATGGGCTTTTCTCTATTTGTGGCGGTCAGGGGCTACTCTTTGTTATGGTGCACGGGCTTCTCATTGTGGCAGCTTCTCTTGTTGCGGAGCACAGACTCTAGAGCGTGCAGGCTTCAGCAGTTAGAGCGTACAGTTTCCGCAGGTGCAGCTTGCGGGCTCTAGAGCATGGGTTCAGTAGCTGTGGCGCATGGGCTTAGTTTCCCCAGGGTATGTGGAGTCCTCCTGCACCTGGGATCTAACCCGTGTCCCCTGCATTGGCAGGCAGATTCTTACTGCACTACTAGGGACATCCCCTAGAGTAGTTATTTTTAAATTATCTATTTTTAATATGTAAATTTTTAGCATTTTACTTGATATTATGAGTATTTTGCATGTCATTAACTGTACTTTAAGTAATTTAATGACTGCATACTATGTCATCATATAGGATGCAATTTATTTAATTGATTTTCTTTGTTCAAATATTTATATTTTAGGACTTTTGTGGCATACTTCCAAATTATTCTCACTTACTGTTTCATCATCAATTTTTTACAACATTAAAAGAGATTAATTTCTTAATGGAGGACTCATCTCCATTGTATATACTTTTACATACTCATTGTATATACTTTTCCTGCTATGTTGTTACCATAATTGATTTTAATAATTTATATGAACTATTGCAATAGCTTCACAAATTATTTTCTCTTTTCCATACTTACTATTAATACATTCTTCAAACAGCAACTCTAAAATTTTAAATATTTTAACATTTTTATTTAGATACAACATAATGGTGAATATAGTGAAACTCACCATTTTAAAGTATACAATTCAGTTGTTTATAGTATATTCACAAAACTGTGTACCAGTCACTACTATCTAATTTATGAACATTTTCATCAAAAGTGCCACATAACCCAGAAATAAACCCACACATCTACGGTCAATTGATCTATGATAAAGGGGGCAAGAATATACAATGGAGAATAGACATTAACTGGTGCTTGGAAAACTGTATAGCTAAATGTTTAAAAAATGAAATGAGAACATTCTCTAACACCATATACAATAAACTAAAAATAGATTGAAGATCTAAATATGGACCAGATACTATAAAACTCCTAGAGGAAAACATATGAAGAATACTTTTTGAATTAAATCACAGCAAGTTTTTTTTGGATCCATCTCCTAGAGTAATGGAAATAAAAACAAAACTAAACAAATAGGACCTAACTAAATTTAAAAGCTTTTGCACAGAAGGGGAAACCATAGATAAAATGAAGAGACAACCAATGGAGTGGGAGAAAATATTTACAAGTGCTATTACTGACAAGGGATTACTTTTCCAGATATATAAACTGTTCATACAGCATAATATCAGAAAACAAACACAATCAAAAATGGGCAGATGACCTAAATAGACATTTCTCCAAAGAAGACATACAGATGTCTAACAAGCACATGAATGTTGCTAATTATTAGAAAAATGCAAATCAAAACTACGATGAGGTATCACCTTATACTGGTAAGAAAGGTCATTATTAAAATGTCTACAAATAATAAATGTTGGAGAGGGTGTGGAGAAAAGGGAACCCTCCTACACTGCTGGTGGGAATGCATAATGAGTTGGTACAGTCACTATGAAAAACAGTATGGAGGTTCTTTAAACCTAAAAATAGAGTTACTATATGATCCTCCATTTCAATTCCTGAGCATATATCCAGAAAAAAAAAAGAAAACTCTAATTTACAAAGCTACATGCATCCCAGTGTTTACAGCTGCACTACTCACAATTGCCAAGACATGGAAGCAACCCAGGTGTCACCAGACAGATGAGTGAATAAAGGAGATTAGGAAAATATACACAATGGGGTATAACTCAGCCATAGAAACAGTAAAATAATGCCATTTGCAGCAACATGGATTAACATAATAAATGAAGTAGATCAGACAGAGAAAGACACACGTCATATAACATCACTTATATGTGAAATCTAAAGAAAAAAAAATGATATACATAAACTTACTATAAAAGAGAAATAGACTCAAACATGGTAAACAAAGTTATGGTTACCAAAGGGAAGAGCAGGAGGTAGGGGAAATAAATTACTAATTTGGGATTGATAGGTAGACACTATATATAGATACATACTGTATAGAACAGGGAACTATATTCAATATCTATCTATTTGTCTACATACATACCTACCTACCTACCTGTCTATCTATATGTAAACTGAATCATTTTTGTTGTATACCCAAAACTAATACAACATTGTAAATTAACTATACTTCAATTCTAAAAAATTGAAAAATGAAAACTTCCCAACACTAAAAATAATTTAATAACAGGATGAAAATAAACATTTCACTGAAGAAAGTATTAAGAATAGCCAAATGACACCACTGTTATGGCAGAAAGTGAAGAGCTAAAGAGCCTCTCGATGAAAGCAAAAGAGGAGAGTGAAAAAGTTGGCTTAAAGCTCAACATTCAGAAAACTAAGGTCATGGCATCCGGTCCCATCACTTCATGGCAAATAGATGGGGAAACAGTGGCAGACTTTATTTTTCTTGGCTCCAAAATCACTGCAGATGGTGATTGCAGCCATGAAATTAAAAGACGCTTACTCCTTGGAAGGAAAGTTATGACCAAACTAGACAGCATATTAAAAAGCAGAGACATTACTTTGTCAACAAAGGTCTGTCTAGTCAAGGCTATGGTTTTTCCAGTGGTCATGTATGGATGTGAGAGTTCGACTATAAAGAAAAGCTGAGTGCCGAAAAATTGATGCTTTTGAACTGTGGTGTTGGAGAGGACTCATCATCCGTCCTTCCAGTGAATATTCAGGACTAATCTCCTTGCAGTCCAAGGGACTCTCAAGAGTCTACTCCAACACCACTGTTCAGAAGCATCAATTCTTTGGCACTCAGCTTTCTTCACAGTCCAACTTTCACATCCATACATGACATATGGAAAAACCATAGCCTTGACTAGACAGACCTTTGTTGACAAAGTAATGTCTCTGCTTTTTAATATGCTGTCTAGATTGGTCATAACTTTCCTTCCAAGGAGTAAGTGTCATTTAATTTCATGGCTGCAATCACCATCTGCAGTGATTTTGGAGCCCAGAAAAATAGTCAGCCACTGTTTCCACTATTTCCCCATCTATTTGCCATGAAGTGATGGGACCAGATGCCATGACCTTAGTTTTCTGAATGTTGAGCTTTAAGCCAACTTTTTCACTCTCCTCTTTCACTCAGTCATTCAATCATGTCCAACTCTTTGTGACCCATGGACTGTAGGCTGCCAAGCTCCTACTTTACATTTTATATCTAGATTATTATTCATATTGATTTGATTTTTCCATACTGTATAAATAAGGTATTCAATTGAATTTTCCGTAGAGACAGTCAAGTGTTAAAATGCTATTAATAAATTAGTTTATCACTATTTATCTCTGCTGACATAACATATTTCACCTATACAACAAGTTCTTACATATAAATTGTCTGTTTACTCATTAAGTTCTTGGATATGTTGTACTAAATGTATCTTAGATTCTTAATATATTTTGCTGCTCTTGTGAATGGCATCTTACTTCTGTTTTACTTTTAGTGGGATTTGCTATTTATATTTATGCTGATTTTGCACTGAAAAAGCTACCTGAGTTTTAAAAAATTTCCTCCTGAAGTATAACCTTTAATAGAACTGGTAAGGAGGGAATGTGAGTGGCAAATTCTTAGTCTTTGACTAAAAATACCCTCCTTTTATCCACATCTTCATAATATATTTTGTGTATAAAAATTTTTGGTTGATATTTACCTTTAGCACTATGGGAATATTATTCTAGTCTTTTGGGATTTATTTGGACAATTGACTACTGCAAAATAAATTTTTGTTGTTGTTAATTATGGAATTTTCTTTCTGATAGCATTTATATTTTCCTCATTCTTCTTTATTTTCTTTTAGATATGTAAAATTTCACTAGAATGTGGTCAAACTAAAATTCCTTTAAATTATTATAACCAGGACTTTTCCAGTTCTTTTAATTTTAGTATTCACATCTTTTGTAATTGCAGAAAATTCTCAGCCATTTTTAAAATTATGACTTTTCACCATTTGTCTGCTCTTCTGAAACTTCTATTTACACATACTGTCTTTTTATTATTTCTTCAGTGTTTCTTAATCTCTCTCACATTTTTCATCTCTTCAACTTCCTGTGTTAAAATCTAACTAATTCCCTCAAATATTTCTTCAAACACACTGACTCTTCAGCTATGTCTAGTTTATAAATATTTATTGGAGTTGAGTTGATTTACAACCTTGTGTTAATTTTGCAATACAGCACAATGAATAACATATATAAAGAAATACATATATCCACTCTTTCTTCAACTTTTTTTCTCGTATAGGTCATGGTTGTTGTTCAGTCCCTCAGTCATGTCCAACTCTTGTAGCCCCACGGACTTCAGCACATCATGCTTCCCTGTCCTTCACTATCTCCTAGAGTTTGCCCAAACTCATGTTCAGTGAGGCAATGATGCCATTCGACCATCTCACCCTCTGTCACCCCCTTCTCCTCCTGCCCTCAATCTTTCCCAGCATCAAGGTCTTTTCCAATGAGTTGGCTCTTTTCATCAGGTGGCCAAAGTATTGGAACATCAGCTTCAGCATCAGGCCTTCCAATAAATATTCAGAGTTGATTTCCTTTAGGATTGACTGGTTTGATCTTCTTACACTCTGAGGGACTCTCAAGAGCTTTCTTCAACACCACAGTTGGAAACCATCAATTCTTCAGCTCTCACCTTTTTTTTATGGTCCAACTCTAACATCCATACATGACTACTGGAAAAACCATGGCTTTTACTAGACAGACCTTTGTCAGCAAAGTAATGTCTCTGCTTTTTAATATGCTGTCTAGCTTGGTCATAGCTTTTCTTCCAAGGAGCAAGCGTCTTTTAATTTCATGGCTGCAGTCAATATCCACAGTGATTTTGGAGTCCAAGAAAATAAAGTCTGTCACTGTTTCCATTTTTTCCCCATCTATTTGCCATGAAGTGATGGGACCAGATGCCATGATCTTAGTTTTCTGAATGTTGAGCTTTAAGCCAACTTCTTCACTCTCCTCTTTCACTTTCATCAAGAAGCTCTATAGTTCCTCTTTGCTTTCTGCCATAAGGGTGGTGTCATCTGCATATCAGAAGTTACTGACATTTCTCTTCACAATCTTGATTCCAGCTTCAGCTTCATCCAGCCCGGTATTTTGCATGACATTACACTGCATATGTACTAAATAAGCAGGGTGACAATATACAGCCTTGATGCACTACTTTCTCAATTTGGAACCAGCCCCTTGTTCCATGTGTGGTTCTGTTGTTTCTTGACCTGAACACAGGTTTCACAGGGAACAGGTAAGGTGGTTTGAATTTCCACAGTTTGTTATGATCCACACAGTCAAAGGCTTTAGTGCAGTCAATGTAGCAGATGTTTTTCTGGAATTCCCTTGCTTTCTCTATGATCCAATGGATGCTGGTAATTAGAACTCTGTTCCTCTGCCTTTTCTAAATCTAGCTTGTACATCTTGAAGTATTTGACTCACTTACTGTTGAAGCCTGGTTTGAAGGATTTTGAGCATTGCCTTGCTAGCATGTGAAATGAAAGTAATTGTATGGTAGTTTAAACATTCTTTCGCATTTCCCTTCTTTGGGATTGGAGTGGAAACTGACCTTTTCCAGTCCTATGACCACTGCTGAACTTTCCAAATTTGCTGGCATATTTAGATGCAGCACTTTAACAGCATCATCTTTTAGGATTTGAAATAGCTCAGCTGGAATTCTATCACCTCCACTAACTTTGTTCATAGTGATGCTTCCTAAGAGACACTTGACTTCACACTCCAGAATATCTGGCTCTAGGTTAGTGACCACTCTATCATGGTTATCCAGGTCATTAAGACCTTTTTTGTATGGTTCTTCTGCGTATTCTTGCCACCTCTTCTTAATATCTTCTGCTTCAACAGAAGGTCATTGCAGAGTATCGATTAGAGTTCCCTGTGTTATACAGTAGCTCCTTATTAATTATCTATTTTATAATATATGTATAGTGGTGAGTATATGTCAAACCCAATCTCCCAACTTGTCCCTCTCCTCTTTTCTCTTCTGGTATCTGTAAGTTTGTTTTCCACATCTGTGACCATATTTCTGTTTGTAAATAAGTTCATTTGAATCATCTTTTTAGATTCTGCATGTAAGCAGTATCATATGATATCTGCCTTTCTCCATCTGACTTACTTCACTTAGTATGATAATCTGTAGGTCTATTCATGTCGCTGCAGATAGCATTTTTCATCCTTTTTTATGGCTAACTACTATTCCATTGCATATATTAATATGTACAATATATTCTTTATCCAGTAATCTGTTGATGGACTCTAATCTTCTTTTAAATGAATCCATTGAATGCACTAATGTTTATATTGCTTCAAATTTCTTTTTAGGTTTCTGAACATTCTCTTTATATTTTCTTGAAATTTATCTACCATTTTTGAAATGTATATTATTTTATTCTTTGTGGTTTATATTATTTTTCTTTCAGCTATTTTAAATATAATTCATTTGGAGTCTTACAGAATATTGTTTTATGATCTCAAGCTGCAAGGATGATAACCCTCTTATTTTTTGTGTCTGCTGACTTTCTTTCATGGGGAATTTCTCATATTTTTGATTCCATGCTCATCTTCAGTAGAAACAGTTTTTCCTTTAGCAAAATCATGAAGTTTGAGCTGTGAAATCCTCTTTAGAGAATAATTTGCCTCACTGGAAGATAAACTGAGAACAATGTATATATTTGTTGATTAGTTTAAGGATTCATCATCATTCTGGTGATATAAATTTCAACTTTATACTCACTGTGGTGCAGAGAACACTTTTAGCTTCCATCATCTAGTTGGAAAGATTTTTTTTTTTTTTAAGAAATCTTTGGAGACTTTTAAAAATTACCCTTTAGTTGAAGGAATCTTAGATAAAAATCTCAATACATTACTATCTCTCCACCATTCAGGAATCCAAGGTCATATCTCATATCTCATATCCCCATTCGACATTGAAACTCCAGGCTTTATCCATTAGCGGTTTTTCTTTCCTTTTTTCACTGGAAGATAATTGCTTTAATAATATGGTGCTGGCCTCTGCCACACACCAACATGAACCAGTCACAGGTATACATCTGTCCGCTCCCTCCTGAACTCCTCTCCCGTCTCCCAGCCGTCCCACTCATCTGGGTTCACAGAGCACTGGGTTAGGCTCCCTGCGTCACACAGCAAATTCCCACCTGCTATCTGTTTTACGAAGAATAATGCATATGTTTGCAGGCTGTTCTCTCAATTCATTCCACCCTCTGCTTCCCCTCCTATGTCCACAAGTCTGTTCTCTGTGTCTGCGTCTCCACTGCTGCCCTGCAAACAGGTTCACCAGTACCATCTTTCTAGACTCCATGTTCATGCATTAATATACAACATGTGTCTTCTTCTTTTGACTTACTGCATTCTGCATAACAGGCTGTGGGTTCATCTACCTCAGTAGGGCTGACTCGAATGCATTCTCTTTTTTATAGCTGAGTAATATTCCTTTATATGTATGTGCCTCAATTTCTGTATTCATTCATCTGTCAATGGACATCTAAGTGGCTTTCATATCCTGGCTATTGTAAAAAGTGCTGCCACGAATAGTGGGGTACACGTGTTTCTTTTAATTATGGTTTTCTCAGGGTATAAGCCCAGTAGTGGGATTGTTGGGTCATATGGTAATTCTATTTCTAGTTTTTTAAGGAATTTCCATACTGCTCTCTGTAGTGGCTGTATTAATTTACATTCCCACCAACAGTGCAAGAGGGTTCCCGATATCAAGTACAGTAAAAAAACAAAAACACATGGAGGCTAAACAACAGGCTTCTAAATAACAAACAGGTCATGGGAGACATTAAAAGGGAAATTAAAAATACCAAGAAACAAATGACAATGAAAACACAACCACCCAAAATTTATGGATGCAGCAGAAGTCTTTATAAGAGGAAAGTTTATAGTAATATAAGCCTACATCAAGAAAAGAGAAAAACATCAAATAAACAAATTAACCTTACATCTAAAGCAACTAGAAAAAAGAACAACAACAACAACAACAAAACCCCAAAATTAATAGAAGGAAAGAAATCATAAAGATCAGAGCAGAAATAAATGAAAAAGAAAAGGAGATAATAGTGAAGATGAAGAAAACTAAAAGCTTTTTTTTGAGAAGACAAAATTGACAAACCACTAGCCAGATTCATCTAGGAAAAAAGGGAAAGGTTCAAATCAACAAAATTTGAAATGAAAAAGAAGTCACAACAGACAATGCAGAAATACCAGGATCATAGGAGACCAGTGTGAGCAACTATATGCCAATAAAACGGACAACCTGGAAGAAATGGACAAGTTCTTGGAAAAGTGCAACCTTCCAAAACTGAACCAGGAAGAAATAGAAAGTATGAACAGACCAATAAGAAGCCCCAAAATTGAAATGGTAATCAAAAATCTTCCAACAAACAAAAGCCCAGGGCCAGAAGGCCTCACAGGTGAATTCTACCAAAGGTTTAGAAAATGGCTAACACCTATCTTGCTTAAACTCTTCCAGAAAATTGTAGAGGAAGGAAAACCCCTAAACTCATTCTACAAGGTCACCATCATACTGATGCCAACACCAGACAAAGATATCACAGAAAGGAAAATTATAGGCCAATATCACAGATAAACACAGATGCAAAAATCCTTAACAAAATTTTAGCAAACAGAATCCAACAACACATCAAAATGATCATATGTCATGATCAAGTGGGATTTATCCCAGGGATGCAAAGATTCTTCAATATATGCAAATCAATCAATGCATATTAACAAACTAAAAGATAAAAACCACATGATCATCTCAACAGAAGCAGAAAAAGTTTTTGACAAAATTCAACACACGTTTATGACCAAAAACACTCCCCAGAAAGTAGACCTAGAAGGAACCTGCCTCAACATAATAAAGGGCACATACAACAAACCCACAGCAAGCATTATTCTCAGTGGTGAAAAACTTATAGCCATTATTTTTTTTATGTTTATGTCCAGGTTTTTCCTAAGACTACTCAAGTGATAATCCCTGCATTTATGAAACTATTTTCAGTTTACCTGCCTTTTTTAGCTTGCGGATATACTTTGAAAGATATCTTTCAATTTTGTTTTGTTTTAGTTTAGCATTTCTATGTGCTGTTATCAGAGAGCTTCAATACCATCAATGCTATGCATTTCATTCTAAACAGTAGTCAAAGTAGAGCATGTATAATTTCTACATTTTATCGAAGGACAGTTAATTTACAATGCTATGTTAATGTATAGCAAAGTCCTAATTCATCTCTCTCTGCCATTCCCTGTGGGAACCATGAGTTTGGTTTCTATTTCTATGAGTCTATTTCTGTTTGGTAAGTAAGTTCATTTACATCATTTTTTAAGATTACACATATAAATGATATTTAATCAGGTTAGTATGCTCCTTAAATTCAATATTAAAACTTTATACTCAATTTGCTAGGCTGAGAATTCTATGAAAGTTTCTTACCAATATTATTTCTTTTCGTATTTTTCAACAGTTTTTGTTTTATACTCCTTAATGTGTTTTATTGAACATTTTCTTAGCAAAACATGACCTTATGTGTTCCATTTACATTTAAAACCTTAAATTCAAACTTGACTCATTTTGATATTCTGAGTCTTCCTATCTTTCTCCTTACCTATATTTGATAGATATTTAGACACCTTTAAAAGATTCTAAGTCAATATTAAGTGAGTCTCTTATAAACACCATATGATTTAATCTGTCTTTTATACCCTACGAATATGAATATATGTTATTTGTAAATTTCCAATTGTTGTAGCAGATACATTTAGCTCTTCTATGTTATTTTATACTTAAGAGATTGATTTCTAAACTATCTTACTTCAGTTTCCTTTGTATAATATACAACTTTAATGTCTTCACTCTGATAATTTAGAAGAAATATGTACTACATTTGAATGTATTTCAATAATGTGTATACCCATATTTCTAAATTAATTGGTTAAAATGCCCAAACAATATACATTGTCTCCCTGTACATTTCTATATAATAAAAGTTATAGCTTGATAGCTTTTATATATCCTTGACTAATTTTCTAGTCAAGTATAAACTTGCTTTTGAGGTAATGTTGAATTTCCCCCAAGTTAAACAATTTCTTAATATTTCCCTCAGCATTTTATGCATTTGTAGGGTCTTTTTTCCTGATTAGACTTGCTTAGGGGTCTATTTTACTGCTTTAACTATTGTTTTACCATTAATATTTGATTCCTAGATTTACCTAACAAGTCTACATCTTTTTTTGAAAATGTATTAAATTATTTTTGCTTATTAAATTATGCTATTTTGTCCCTCTTGCTTTCCTTGCTTGTATGCTCTATTTATAACTTCTTCAGTTCTAAGCATTTTTCAATAAAGTAACAATAAATGGACCTCAGAATAGCTTTGCCCTCAATCTCCTGAATTTTAATAATCTTATTGCTGGCATTTTCTAATTATGTGATATTTAAATTTTAAATTTCATCTTTGGCCAAAGAGTTACTAATGATGTTTTTGCTTTTGCTTTTCACTTAGTTAGTTTTTTAAGTACCTTTTTATTAATCGTTAATTTATTTTCTATGGTTAGAATATGCGATTTGCTCAATTTCTGCTCTATGGAGTTTGTGAGAACTTTCCAACATATCAAAATCACCTGAAAATACTATGTATTATGTTGTATCTTTTCTCTTTCTAGCAACCTATGTTAATCAAGATTGTCTAAGTGTTTTTTAAAAAATCAATAACAGTTGTACTAGTAGTGTTATTTGCTCAGTCGTGTCTGACTCTATGCAATGCCATGGGCTGTAGCCCTCCAGGTTCCTCTGTCCATTGGATTCTCCAGGCAAGCATACTGGAATAATGGTTGTGGCTTAACTGAAATAATAAAGTTAATTTCCTGTTGCTACAATAGTCTAACACAGCTGTGATTGGACTGTTGATCTGTTCTGAGAAATGGTTCAGGAATCAAGCTTCCTGTTGCCTTCCTAGGGCAGTACTTCTCCAAGAGTAGCAAACTACAAATTGTTATCTGTCTGCAACAAAGTAAGGAGCTTGTATATTTGTTAGTCTCTCAGTAGGGTCCATTTCTTTGTAACTCCATGGACTGTAGCCTGCCAGGCTCCTCTGTCCATGGAATTCTCCAAGCAAGAATCCTGGAGTAGGTATCTATTCCCTTCGCTGGGGGATCTTCCCAACCCAGGACTCAAATCAAGGTCTCCTGCATTGTAGGCAGATTCTTTACTGTCCTAGCCACTGAGCTTGTGAAAGTGAAAGTCGCTCAGTTGTGTCTGACTATTTGCAACCCCATGGACTCTATAGTTCATTTTCTAGGCCAGAATACTGGAGTGGGTAGCCTTTCCCTTCTCCAGCAGAACTTCCCAACCAAGGGATTGAACCCAGGTCTCCCGCATTGCAGGCAGATTCTTTACCAGCTGAACACAAGGGAAGCCAAGAATACTGGAGTGGATAGCCTATCCCTTCTCCAGTGGATTTTCCTGACCCAGGAATCGAACCGGGGTCTGTTGCATTGTAGGTAGATTCTTTACCAACTGAACTATGAGGGACTTTCACTTTCACTATTTCACTGTTTAGTTTGGTTGATGTATTATTAATAGCAAGACTTTTTCAATGAAGGAATCAGTGCCTGCCTTAGGAACTTGGGGTTCTTTACTGTGTTCTGTACCAGGGTGAACAGCTGAAAGAATTGTCAGGCTATATTTTTTACTGATAGTGATGCCAAGAGAATGCCAAAGAATGCTCAAACTACCGCCCAATTGCACTCATCTCACATGCTAGTAAAGTAATGCTCAAAATTCTCCAAGCCAGGCTTCAGCAATACATGACCATGAACTTCCAGATGTTCAAGCCAGTTGTAGAAAAGGCAGAGGAACCAGAGATCAAATTGCCAACATCCACTGAATCATCGAAAAAGCAAGAGTGTTCCAGAAAAACATCTACTTCTGCTTTATTGACTATGCCAAAGCCTTTGACTGTGTGGATCACCACAAACTGTGGAAAATTCTTCAAGAGATGGGAATACTAGACCACCTGACCTGCCTCTTGAGAAATCTGTACGCAGGTCAGGAAGTAACAGAACTGGACATGGAACAACAGACTGGTTCCAAATTGGGAAAGGAGTACGTCAAGTTTGTATATTGTCACCCTGCTTATTTACCTTATATGCAGAGTACATCATGAGAAACACTGGGCTGGATGAAGCACAAGCTGGAATCAAGATTGCCGGGAGAAATATCAATAACCTCAGATATGCAGATGACACCACCCTAATGGCAGAAAACGAAGAACTAAAGAGCCTCTTGAGGAAAGTGAAAGAGGAGACTGAAAAAGTTGGCTTAAAACCATGGCATCCAGTCCCATCACTTCATGGCAAATAGATGGGGAAACAGTGGAAACAGTGACAGACTATTTTTTGGGGCTCCAAAATCACTGTAGATGGTGACTGCAGCTGTGAAATTAAAAGACGTTTACTTCTTAGAAGAAAAGTTATGACCAACCTAGACAGCACACTAAAAAGCAAAGATATTACTTTGCCAACAAAGGTTGGTCTAGTCAAGGCTATAGTTATTCCAGTAGTCATGTATGGATGTGAGAGTGGACTATAAAGAAAGCTAAGAGCCAAAAATTGATGCTTTTTAACTGTGGTGTTGGAGAAGACTCTTGAGAATCCCTTGGGTTGCAAGGAGATCCAACCATTCCATCCTAAAGGAGATCAGTCCTGGGTGTTCATTGGAAGGACTGATGCTGAAGCTGAAGCTCCAATACTTTGGCCACCTCATGCGAAGAACTGACTCATTTGAAAAGGCCTTGATGCTGGGAAAGATTGAAGGTGGAAGGAGAAGGGGACGACAGAGGATGAAATGGTTGGGTGGCATCATCGACTCAATGGACATGAGTTTGGGTAAACTCCAGGAGTTGGTGATGGACAGGGAGGCCTGGAGCGCTGCAGTCCATGGGGTCACAAAGAGTCGGACATGACTGAGCAACTGAACTGAACTGAACTGATGCCAAGTGGTGGTATATATCATTCTTCCCACTTTGCATTGTTCAGAATTCTCATGATCTCATGAAGCTATAAGAAAAACTGGAAAAATATATGATATCTGAGTAAGAAAGAAAACAATAATGGATCTTTGTGAACATAATAATCTCTGCCACAATTTTTTCTGTGTTTTCCATTCCCCATGCTCATCATAGGAATATTTGCATCACTTCTTGTTCTCATCACATTATTAATACACTACATATAGATATTCCTCAACTAATGATGGGATTCAGTTCAGTTCAGTTCAGTTGCTCAGTCATGTCTGATTCTTTGCTACCTCATGGACTGCAACATGCCAGGATTCCTGGTCCATCACCAACTCCCGGCACTTGCTCAAACTCATGTTCATTGAATCAGTGATGTCATCCAACCATCTTGTCACCTGTGGTCCCCTTCTCTTCCTGCATTCATTCTTTCCCAGCATCAGGGTCTTTTCCAAAGAGTCAGCTCTTCACATCAGATGGCCAAAGTATTGGAACCTCAGCTTCAGCATCAGTCCTTCCAATGGACATTCAGGGTTGATTTCTTTCAGGATTGACTGGTTTAATCTCCTTGCAGTCCAAGGAACTCTTAAGAGCCCTCCCCAACACCAAAATTCAAAAGCATCAATTCTCCAGCACTCAGCCTTCTTTATGGTCTAACTCTCACATCCATATATGACTATTGGAAATTTATGATTCAAATTTATAATTCTGAAAGAGCTACTCCAAGAATCTCCAAGCACACAAACAAACCCATCTTAGAGAATCTCTGTGATAACTCAGTCTTAAGTCAGAAATATAAACATAAAAACTAGTGGGCCACAAAAATCTGAAGAAGCAAGTTTACTACAATCAGCCTCACAAGAGTAAATATTTTCTCAGTTCAGTTCAAGCAATTTTACATTTAACTTATGTTTGATTTCCCATTTTGAAAAGTAATTGTAATCATTTGCCTAACCTGCTTTGCTGCATAATAGTATATTTTAAAGTGGTTTACTATATTTGAGTAGCTTTGCCAATAACAAATTCCTGATTTGTGGCAGACATATAGTAAAGGTGAAACCCAGACTTGGCTTTTAGAAGCTGCAGTGAAACTCCCATTCCTCTATATATGGAGAACTTTGAAAAAGACAAATTACTGCATAGCATATGAAAGGCTGTTTTCTGAGTGCTATATAGTCCTCATTTTCAAAGACATGGATCATTTATTTTTTTTTCTGGAAAACTTGACCAGGTTATCTCTATTTGGGTGCCAATCACTGACTCTTTACTGTCATGACTTATTAACCCTAATATCGGTTTTAAATGTCACATTAGACCTTAATGATAATATGTGTTATTCTTTTGAAGCAGTTCAATCTGTTTCAAAGTTATTACAAGGACCCAGTTTTCACTGAATTTTCACTATGTCTCTCTCATATGACGAATGTATGTTTTACTACCTTGTATTCGTTCACCATTCCTATCTTTCATTTTTTTAGGTGTAACAATGATAAATTACTCAGTGTCATGGAAACTGAGTTTATTGTCTTCAGAAATAAAGACTAGAACTTTTCAACCTTTTAGTTTTCTTCTTTAAAAAATCAACAACTTCTTTCTCAGAAATACTGAATGAAGCTTGGTAGCCAATGCCTTTTCATGCTCATCTAAGAAAGTTGAATGGAAAGCAATTTCCTCCATTTGGTCAAATTCCTGGATCCCCAAGGGATGAACAGGGCTTAGCCTTGAACTCTTATAGTATAGATTGTGTTAGCAACACATTGGTATCCAGCAGATTTAATCTCAGAAATATTTTAGCATTTTTGTTTATATTTTATTGGTACATGGGCAAATGTTTTCTTTTTTTTCTTGGCTTTTTGTCTGGATTTTCATAAATCTGTGTTTGAAAAGAGTTGAGAAAAATATACAAGACAACTTAATTTTAAAAAATGGAGTGCTGCAGAATTTTATCATCCTTAATTGGCTTTATTTGCTTACATCTACAGCAAGACCTGGTTAGCATATTATTTCAAGATGGCTCATTTTCTCTGTGTCATCACACACCAGCTAGCATGATGTAGTAGATGTAAAATTAAATATGCTTCTAAACACACTTGTGGGTGAAAGATAGTCTTATTTTAGGCAGCAGTCAAGAAATTCTCTTGGCTTTATTGAGAACTGACAACAGAATCTCCATACTATATAAGAAATGTTTAGCAAGGCTATTTCTTAGCCTCCAGGGTTCTGGGGTGAGGAGGTTCTGCACATTTCAGGGACATAGTGGCTACAGGATATAGTTTAAAGGATACTGAGTCAGCAGAGCTGGGCGGTAATGCTGAGATTCTGTCTCAACTCCTTGATCTTAGATTTCGACTATGACCTGGGGAGGCAGGACTATATTGTTACTGAGAGCAATTTCGGCCTCTACAATCATTCAATTTATAACAGACCCTTGAAATGTGTCTTTTTTTTTTTGTCTGCCTCATGTGCAGCACGTGAGCTCCTAGCTCCCTGGGCAGGGATCAAACCCACACCTCTAGCACTGGAAGCACAAAATGTGTCATTTGTGAAGCTGGATATTCCTCAGTCCAGTTCTAAATTATGACAAATGCTTTAAATTATTTAATTAACAAAATCACTGGGTGACCCATCTATTCACTATTATATATCTGATCTACACAAAATCACCAAGTATTTTCTGGTGAAGGGACTCAGTTTTTCTAAACAGCCTTAGCACTAAGGTTGATGAGACTTCCCTTCCCTGTATAGGCAATTGACACCATTGGGTACCTTTGATCTTCTATTCTGACTTGACTGCATCCTAATGTTTCTGTCAGCCTGCTAAGCACCCTGGATTTCTATCTCCTTAAAGATCTATCCTAGATATTAGAAACATTTTTCCTAAACCATGTGGCTTACTCTTTTATTAGGGCTAATCCCTGGGGCATAAACATGTACATACACACATCCCTTCTGATCTGTCTCTGCAATTTCCCTTCCCCCTTTCTATCATTGCTAGCCTCATCTTTTGAGTCTTTAAACTTTTTCTAATCCATTTTCTGCCTTTTGGAAAATCATGCAGCCCTTTTCTGGGTGCTTATTTCATTTTGAAACACATTCTGAAATATTTTGCTAGTTTATTCCAAAAAGGAGAATGTAACTAATTTCATTGAAAGTGCTGTTTCCTTTTTTTTTCTCCCTCTTTTACCCTACCTCTAGCTTTCCCCTTCTCTATTACAACCAGATCCCCTTTCAACTGCTGAAAGATCCCCTTTCAACTGCTCTTCCTCTCTGCCGTCCATTCCCCTTTCAACTGCTCTTCCTCTCTGCCGTCCATGTAATTTTTCAGGAACAAATGTGACAGAAAGTTCTCATGTGTTAACTGACAACTGTGATTAATTGATAGTGACTAACCATCAAGAGAAGTGTGTGAAGAAAGATGAAAAGGCTGCATCCACGTTTATTGGGAAGGAGTTCTAAGGTCAGCATAGGTGAAGTTTGCCGTGGGCATGGGACAACTAAATGAAGGAAAAGAGGTACGCTTTTGGAGTCTCCGTACTCTGCCCAGAACTACTCACTATGGGACAGTCCAATCTGAATGCCTTAAAAACAATAACATGTGATGTAATATACTATTTTTACTATTCCACCCTCCTGTGTAATAATAAGTTCTATTTGTTGATGAGCCGGAAGATTTTAGTGATGACATTTTATGATATAAGTATTGCAGCTTTCCTCTTGAGAAGGGATAGGCTACCCACTCCAGTATTCTTGGGCTTCCCTGGTGGCTTAGTCGGTAAAGAATCCACCTGCAATGAGGGAGACACGGTTTCAGCCCCTGGGTTGGGAAGATCCCCTGGAGGAGGGCATGGCGACCCACTCCAGTATTCTTGCCTGGAGAATCCTCATGGACAGAGGAGCCTGGTGGGCAGCAGTCCATGGGGTTGTAAAGAGTCGGACACGACTGGGCGACCAAGCACAGCACAGCACACGTTGTAGCTTTCATCTTGCTTTAAACTGTATTAAGCAACTTAACCAGTGACAAGAATAGAGTCTGGCCACTTGAGGAGGAGGATGTCTCTGATGAGTATAATAGGAACCAATTGTGTGTGTTAGTCGCCTTCAGCTGTGTCCAACTCTTTGCGACCCCATGGGCCGGAGCCTGCCAGCCTCCTCAGTCCATGCAATTCTTCAGGCAAAAACACTGGAATGGGTTGCCATTTCCTTCTCCAAGGGATCTTCCCGACCCAGGGATCGAACCCTGGTCTCCTGCATCCCAGGCAGATTCTTTACCATCTGAACCACCAGAGCCAAGAGTCAATTACTCCGAAGATATTTCCTAATACTGAGATACTATGACTCTCGGACAAGTTTGTAGATATTTCTATTATTATCCAAAGATTGAAGGCAGGAGGAGAAGGGGACAACAGAGGATGACATGGTTGGATGGCATCACCGACTCCATGGACATGAGTTTGAGCAAGCTCCGGGAGTTGGTGATGGACAGGGAGGCCTGGCGTGCTGCAGTCCATGGGGTCGCAAAGAGTCGGACACAACTGAGCAACTGAACTGAACTGAACTATTATTTAAAGGTCAGTGGTTACCTGAAGATTAGGGGTTGACAAACTTTTCTTTTTTTTGTGAACAGCCAGTTGGTAAGTATTTCAGACTTTCTTGGCTGCTTGTGAGATCTTGATTGCATATTATTCTTTTTCATCAAACACCCTTTGAAAATGGAAAAACTGTTTCTAGAGTATAGGCCAACTTTTGCCAACTTTTTCTTGAGGTTATAAACATCAGAGAAACTGCTGTACATAGAATTTTATGAGTTTTCTCCTCTAAATAAGAATATTCTCACCTAATGGACTTAAAATTTTCAATTACAAAATTTAATTTAAAGATATCCCAAGATATGTGATAGAAAAATACAATTATTTTATGGCAAACAAAGCTTTGATTTTGTCTTCATCATAAATAAGAACATATTAAAAGTTAAAAAGAAAGTTATTAAAAATATTCCTATTTGAACAAGTTCCCAGAGAGTAAAAGTTTTAAACCACAATGTAAAACTGATCATCATCAAAGTAAGTAACCAAACTCACTCTTTACTTGAAACTCATTGCTTTGCTCACATCTACACCATCTTACTATCTATCAATGTGCAACAAAAGCAGTTTTTAACAAATTCCATTCTGATGAGAACAGATACTAACATGTATCAAATCAACATTCAAAATGCTGCTCGACAGTGATAAGAATCAAATATCATTTAAACAATACTCCCTTTGTAGATATAAAAGTCTTTTCATCTAGGAAAGAGAAACAACAGATGCTTTCAGAAACAGGAAAATTAGTTGGAAGAGCCTAAACATTCATTAGTAGCTCAGTGGTAAAGATTCTACCTACAATGCAGGTGACCCGGGTTCAACCCCTGGATCACAAAGATCCCCTGGAGAAGGAAATGGCAACCCACTCAAGTATTCTTGCCTGGAGAATTCCATGAACAAAGGAGCCTGTCAGACTATAGTTCATAGGGTGGCAAGAGTCAGACATGATTTAGAGACTTAACATTCATTAGAAATAATCGAAACAAATAGAAAGCTTGATTTGTAGCAGATTTTGATATTATGTTCAATTATTCATAATTGTGAATAAAAAGATTCACAATTTACTACTTGTAAATCATATGCTAATTGAAAATAGGTAACCAATTGGAAATTAACCCACTCTAAGTTGCTACCTTGCCTTTTCTGAATTCTACCTCTTCACATGTAATAGAGATATAATGATAAATGGTTTAGTGATTCTGAAACAAACAAACAAAATATATATAGGTTTAAGTCTTCTCAATTCTAAGTAAGAAGGTCTCTTTTTACTTTTGCAGGCTGTTCATGGTAGGAGAGAATTATGATTTTGTTCTGTAGTGTAAATAAAGTTAGGAGACATTTGTTACAGAATTTCTCAAACCATTTTGTGTTGGAGAGCCTGATCAATCATTCGTGTATGTGGGTTATTATTTTTATGTTGCTCCTTTTTTCCCACCAAATAAACAATTGATAAGTAATCTGACTGAAGATTCAATACAAATCACAAATACACATTCAAGAACAAGAACTACTTGATATTATTTTTAAAACTCCTGGACAGAAAGTTTCAGTTACTTTATGTGTTCCAAAGGAAATCCAATGTACTCAGATCTCAAAAACCTTTTGGTGCAGACTTGTATTTTTAACAAGAGGATAAAAATAAATTACATGTTCTCTTTTCTAAAGGAGGTTTTTTTTTTTTTTTTTTTTAACTTAATGTTTCCAATATTAATTTGGTCCCAATTTATGAGTTACTTTATTTGTGGAAAATTACTCTGGGCCAAATACTGAAGCATGGGAAGGTAAATGGGTTTCAGTCTCATCAATTTTGCTTTCTTTTATTTGGTAAAATGCATTTTCATTCAACAAATGTTAATTACTCACCAATTAAATGTAAAGCCCTAAGTTATAATAGGCATATTACAAGCTACCAAGACATTTCAGGGGTGGTCCTTGTTCTAAAAATTCTTAGTTCTCATAAGTATGACAGTTGAGTCATCCAAAATAATATTTAAATAAGCAGACCTATCATCTGATATATTATAAACAAAACAAAACCATTTCTATGTTGATTGTTCACTGGATCTTGGTCTTGCTGTATAATGATTGAGCAGCTGCTGTCTAAATGTGTCCTTCTTAGATTTCTTGTTACATATGTGACAATAAGAAAGCTTACTCTTAAAATTAGTTGCTGATACATGAAGAAGAGAGGGGCACACAGATGTAGTCCGTAAGAAGTTCATAAACTAGAAATAGATTGCCAAGCAACTCTGAAGCCAATTATGAAAATGGAACATTAATAGAAGTGCTTTGAAAACATGCCACATTTCTGAAATAAATAATTCAATCTTTTTAAAGGTCTGTTAATGCTCTAGTGCTCTTATATAGATTATTTACCTAGATATAAAGAAACTTGTGATAGTGTTTTATCATTCTCTTTTATTTAGAAATGATTTTGTATTCTGTGGAGTGTGTAAGGTGTGATTATACATTTGGGGAGCAATTAAAGTTCTTCCTCATCCTTACAGTGACTCCTTCTAGACAGAACCATAAACAAACAGCCTAGTCATCTGTGGGAGCAAGGATGCACATGTTTGATTAATGGTTGGCACCGATGACACCTGGAATCCAAACAGTTGGAGTCATACCTCAGGAAATGCTTCAAGGACACGAGGAAGCACCATCTGAAGCAACACAGATGCTGATAACAGAGACATGGTTACATCCAGGACGAAAACTGTGAATAAAGGAAGTAACTGCATTTAAATAGAAACCAGAGGGCAGAATGCAGAGCAGGAAAGGGGCTAAAAAGGAACAAAGGCAACGGGCCTGGCAAGAGCACCTGCTGTCACGAGCCACGCCACAGTTCTACCCCTTCCCCTCCTTTTAAGGGTCTCTGGCTGGCTGGCTCCTTTCCAGTCTTCTCTCCTTCAGACGGAGGGCCCCCAGTCATTCTCTCCTTGACCTCTGTTCAGTTAACTGAAGTATCTCCGTGGCTTGCTCATTTAGGATTTCTTTCTTCTTTGCTTTTTTCTTTTTCACTCTTTTTTTTTATTTACAGAGGATGAAATACATATTTCTAAGATTTTTTTTTTAAATGTATGGATTCATTTAAAAGAACTGGATATTTGTGTCTGGATAGTGGCATTTAGACTGACAACACTTTAATGAGCTCTTCCCTGGTGGCTCAGAGGGTAAAGTGTCTGTCTGCAATGCAGGAGACCTGGATTTGATTCCTGGGTCGGGAAGATCCCCTGGAGAAGGAAATGGCAACCCATTCCAGTACCCTTGCCTGGAAAATCCCATGGACAGAGAAGCCTGGTAGGCTACAGTCCATGGGGTTGCAAAAAGTAGGACACGACTGAGCGATTTCACTTCACTTCACTTTAATGAGTTAAGACTCACTTATGAAAGCGGTCTATTACTGTGAGTCCCACCTGGCCATGGTAGTCATGGCAGGATTTCTAAGGAAATAGAGGTTAAAACTGTGTATCAAGTATGTTTATGTGTGTTTGTGAGGCTCAGTTTATTTGTATCTAAAATGAAGCTGATATCACTTTATTGAGGATGGAAACTGACCTCACTGAGAGATGAGATTTTGAAATGACTACTTATGAAGAAGTATCTATGTTTTATAACCATGTAAAGGTTTTTGTCCTTTAGATATATTTTCAAAATTATGTTCTGATATAGCTTGGATATTTATTTTTCAGTCCTCAAAGAAGATTTATTTCAAATGAAAGAAAAGCACATGATCCTACTAATGATGGTTACTGAGAAACAGACAACATGTAATTATTTTATATGACTCTCAGCTAAGCTAGTGATCTGAAGATAGGAGAGAAAAAGCTTAGTTATCTTCAGAAAGTAAAAACAGAGACATACCTGATAGGTATAAACTATACTCTTACTGAAAGACACAATAATTACAAATATTCATGTTGCTGCTGAGTGAATGCATCATATAGCTATGATTTCTTGTCAGCCTCATGAGTAAATACTATGTAAAAAAAAATCTACTTTTTTCTATAGTAGAATTAGTGAGAAACTGGATAATAAGTGCTATTAATAGTAAGGTTTTTGACAGTCAAAGTCTCGTTGGTTAGAGAGTTAAAGAAAATCATGACTTCATGGTTTATATATTAAAATATAGATAACTTTCTAAAAAGTGGTTATTAAATTTAAAAATCCTTCATTATTGTCAATGAACTGGTACAGTGTGACCCTAGCCTCGAGTAAAAGTCACTATGGGTCTTCCTAAAGACTGTCCACCTTTGATTATATAGAACCCTTCATTTACTATGAGCTTTAACTCCTTAACCAAAGAGACTATGGCCGTCAAAGGCCTTACTACTAAAAGCACTTATCATACAGTTTCTCCCTAGTTCTACTGTAAAAAGTAGCTACATTTTTCACTCATGAAGCTGATAAGAAATCCTAAGTATATGATATATTCATAGTAAATGAACAAAAATTTATTTAAGTGTGCCCTTGGTATTTGAGATACAATTAAAAAAAAAGAAGAAAACAGTGTCTTCCCTTTTGGAAAGGGAAAGAGAAAATCAAACCACAATTTATTCTGAGAAGGAAAATTTATGAAGAACACATAATTCAGCTTTGGATAGACAGAAAAGGGGTTAGTGCTTTGGTAATGAGTTGCAATAAATTGAAATTAAAACTTTTTAAGTAAGAGAGCAGAGTGGTCAGATGTGTAATAATTTAGAAAGACCTTGTTTTCTACAATGTGGATGATAGATTAGAGGATGACAAGAGTGGAAACAGGAATATCTTTTGTAGATTTTCAGGCCCTTGATGATAATACCCTGATCTAGGCTGGTGACAGTAAGTAAGGAGAGGAAAGAAGAGACTCAAGTATATTTGAGAATAACCAAGAAGTTTTGGTAATTTATTAGATGTGACAGGTGAGGGAAAGAGAGGACTCAAGAATGACATTGAGATCTTGGGCACCTGAGTAGATGTTCAATCAAGTGTATTCAGTAAGTATTTGGATCTATAATCTGAGAGCAGAAATACAGACAAGGATGTTGCCAGCACAGCGATAGTGCTATGTAGATCTGTCTATGGCAGGGAATAATACATCCTGGAAGGGAGCTCAAATGCTTTCAATGGCTGGAGTGAGAACATGAAATGAAAGTGAAAGTCGCTCAGTCATGTCTGACTCTTTGCAGCTCCATGGACTGTACATTCCATTGAATTCTCCAGGCCAGAATACTGGAGTGGGTAGCCTTTCCCTTCTCCAGAGGGATTTCCCAACCCAGGCATGAAACCCAGGTCTCCCACATTGCAAGCAGATTCCTTACCAGCTGAGCCACCAGGAAAGCCCAAGAATACTGGAATGGGTAGCCTGTCCCTTCTCCAGTGGATCTTCCCAACCCACGAATCAAACTAGGGTCTCCTGCATTGCAGGCAGATTATTTGCCGACTGCGCTATGAGGGAAGCCCCTGCTAATGGGAAGATATGGCAAGTTAATAGGAATTTCCCAGGCTTGCAAACTGACTTTTCACTTTCTTTGGTTTCCAAGAAAATCCTTCATGAAAAATTGTGTTAATTTTATGAATTTATTTAAAAAATGTATTTAAAAATAGTAGTAAAATTATTAAAACTACTAACTTATTCTGAGCATACCCTAGATGGAAACATAAATCATATTTCAAAATCTTGCTTTTCTTACTTTTCCATTTTTAAGTGTATTTAATATAATATTTTAAAACAGTGTATATTATCAATCTTAGATGGTTTTATTATAACAGGAATTCCTAGTAGGCAGTCACCAAATATTCATACAAAAACCACAGTGCTCTCCATAAATTAGGCTCAAGGGAGTTCTATAACAGCTAAACATAAGCAGTTCATTTGATTCACTGAAGACAGCCATGGCATAGCTATTTTAACTTGCCCTGTTTGACAACTGTCATTGGCCACTGATGAGCAAGTTATAGCCAATGAACTTTCAGATAAGATTATTTAATTAATTTTAATTTATATAATTTATAATGTCTTTTCCCAACATTTTACTCAAACTCATCAACAATTTGCTCTTGATTTCCCAATGTTTGTCTTTGACCCATATCTATCTTTTGAACTCTAGACAAATTCAATGGGATGTTTTGAGATATTATTTAAAGTTTTCTCCTCAACACTTTCTTATAACTTTTGCTCTGCTATCAATTCAGTCATAATAATTCACTACCTCAGGGGAGGGATGATGCAACAGAAAGCAAAAGTAAATCTTGGGACTTTTGATTTCAACAGCCTCTCTCAGGAGAGTGTAGGGAAGAACTCAGAACATAAAAAATAGATTTAGAAGGATACATGATTAGTCAAAGGGCCCGGGTTTTCCATTATTGAGATTAGATTAAGTGTCTCTTGGCTGGGAAAGAAAATGAGTCAGAGGAAAAGCAGAAAAAGCTGAAATATTTATGGATCCCTGAGATAGATCTCTATGCCCTCCTCTCAGTCACCCCATCACATGAAACCAGAACCAAGTCTTAAGGCAGTATCTGCAAAGAGAACCTATTTCCTAGACCCTCTCTAGACTTCCAGTACTAGGCATCAAGACTTACTAAAAAGCAACATTAATTAAAACAATGAAGTATTGACTAACACACGTCAATAATATAGAATAGAGAGCCCAGAAAGCACCAACAAAATACAGACACTTGATAAATGATACTATGAGGACTGCCAACAAATGGGGGAAAGACAAGTCTTAGCAATAAAATAACTGGGTCAATTAAAATATTAATACTGAAAAAATTGAGACTTTACTCCTACCTCAAACCAAAATATAAATTGTAGGTGTGCAGCATAGTGACCATAGTCAACAGTACTGAATTGTAGACTTGAAAGTTGTTAAGAGAGTAGATCTTAAAAATTTTCACAAACACACACATAACTGAGTTGGTGGATGTGCTAACTAACCGTATTTTGGTAACTGTTTGGCAATATATATGTATATCAAAACATCAACTTGTACACCTTAAACCTGAACAATGTTAATTACATCTCAATAAACATGGGGGGAGAATTTTTCCCTTAAAGATTTGAAATGGTTGCCTCTATTCCTAAACCGGCAAAGGCAGCCTTCACTACAAAGAAGTGTAGTAAAAATTGATACAGGAAAAATATAGTGTAAATATGAATACACAAATTGATAATCAAATAATCTGTATTAACGGCTTGCTAGAAGTCTTTATCCATGGCAGTTGCTATTTGTGTGCTTGTGTGTTAGCCACTCAGCTGGGTCCAGCTCTTTGGGACTCCATGGAGTGTAGCCAACCAGACTTCTCTGTCCATGAAATTCTCCAGGCAATAATACTGGAGTGGGTAGCCGTTCTTTTCTCCAGGGGATCTTTCTGATCCAGGGATCGAACCCAGGTCTCCTGCGTTGCAGGTGGATTCTTCACTGCCTGAACCACCAGCGAGCTGGAAAAGCCTGAGAAGCAGCTAACAACTCTTTGGAGAGTGTGCCAAGACCAATTTGAGAATTTGTGGCTGAGAGACACATTAGGTGAGAGACACATTTGAGTCTCTCTCTATCACATTCATATTTGGCTTTAAGCATGTCCTCCAGAAAGTTCCTCTGCATCGCCAACTGATCCCAAGCACACTTGGCTGCCGGTGTAATGTTACCGCTTCTTCGAGTGTGTGTGTTTTGCAAAGCTGCTTCAGGGTTGCTGTACAATGTTTTCTGACACTCGATCCTTGCTTTTGGTCCATGATGCTCATAGTCTATTATGAAATATAAGAATGTTTGCTATCCACAAGCCTGGAGGAAGCCTGAAGAAGGGACTAGTTTGACAGTTCCAAGTGTGAATTTGGGGCCCAATTTTAATTGTAAAATTTGACATTTTACTGTCTTTTTTTGAGACTTCTTTTCCTTCTTTCCTAGTTTCCTTTTATTTTTTTTACTCAGAGCAAATTAGTGATGTGGTAATGTTTCCCAGGAAGGAGACTTTCCACAGAATACATACTATAAGCAAGATCAAACACAGCCTGAGAAACCACAGACGCTAGAGGGGTGAATCTTGGGGGGTCCAGCTCTAAAAAGCCAAGTCTTCTACTCTCACTTATGGTTTCAGATCGCAGCACAAACCAAGAGCCAAGATGACTTGGGTTTCTATTTTCAGTGTATAATCTGGCTCCTTGAGATGATATTGAGCTATTTATATAACAAAAATCTAGACGCTAAATCAATACAACTTTTCTGTGATTGTGTTTGCTGTTGCCCTGTTAATGCTGAGGGGGAAAAAAGTTTTACACTGGAATTTTTAAACATGTAATTCTATGTCCACAAACAAGCAACGACATCAAACAATATTCCCTGATCTCATTTTTAAAAATCATTTTGTTATCTCAGGGGTAGTGCGATATAAGCACAAAATGGTTTCCTCCTGGAGTTTATAGTGGTAGCATTTTCTAGGGAACTTATTATGATGGTGTTTCACAAACAACTTGGAGCAGAGACCAGACTTTTGAAGGATAGACATCTGAAGTATGCAAGCTAATTCCTAGGTCAGAAACAAAGCGGGGTGCGGGGGGTGGCAATTTTGAATACAGTGGAGCATCTGTCTCCAGTTTTCCTAGGGAAGAGTGAGAGAGAGATGGGAGAGGGCGCTCAGCGAAAAGGATTGGCAACCATTCAATAAGAAGATTTACCTCTCCCCCCATCAATCACCCGGGTATTTATTTATTTATTTGTTTGTTTACCTCTTTCCCCCCATCAATCACCTGGGTATTTATTTATTTATTTGTTTGTTTACCTCTTTCCCCCCATCAATCACCTGGGTATTTATTTATTTATTTGTTTGTTTACCTCTTTCCCCCCATCAATCACCCGGGTATTTATTTATTTATTTGTTTGTTTACCTCTTTCCCCCCATCAATCACCTGGGTATTTATTTCAATGCCATGCCCTCCTCCAGGGACTCTTCCCAACCCAGGGACAGAACCCGCATCTCTTATGTCTCTTGCACTGGTAGGCAGGTTCTTTAGCACTAGCGCCACATGGGAAGTCTGAGTATTTACTTAGGAGATACAAAGGAGGGTCCTTTACCACTTCTGGTCCTTGAGAACATCTGACAGCATGGGACAAAGCAGAACAGAAGCCAGCCTTAGGGGTCTGAGAGCGAGACACAAGACCAGCTGCCTCTTGATCGTTGCAGCTCTCAGCTATTAGCTGAGCAGTTAAGGCAGAAGAAGCAAGAGATCTGCTCTCACACGCATGTGAAGAGGCTGGTCCACGGTAAAGGAAGCTGACCCACAAAATTACTGTTTGTTTCTGCTCTTCTGTTCCTGTTTTTACTCCCAGGCCAATATGACCTGGGAAATGCAGATTGCATAATCACTGAAATATCCTCTTAAGAAAAAGCACACACGCTCTTCAACTCTCCACTGGCCCATATTCCTTTGCAATTTTCCATGCTCTTAGATAAGGTTTCTTAGATATGCAACACCTCTCTGTTTCCTGAACCACCCACTGCCCCCACCCCCAGCTCTGCTTATTTACATTAGGGAACAGTTCTCATGTGAACCTTAACCCCAAGTCACGTCCTTTATCCTAATAATGATCATTTAAATCCATTTCTTCAACTGCTACCTGATTTATATTTCCCATTATATCCATCTGTCAAGTCACCGAATGTAAGGACCTTGGAGTTATCTCCAAAGCCTCTCTCTGCTTCTTTCTCTGCATCCCACACATCACACATTTTCTCTGCCCTCTCACTGGGGTGTATGCCAATCTCATGCCTCACAGATGACGTTTGCCCTAAACTCTAATGCAGCTTCCTACCTGCAGCCACTGTCCCCTCCAGTCTGTCCTCTGGAAGCTACCAGAATTACGTTTGCAGAATGCAAACCTCATTTTGTCAATTATTTAACTTAAAATTGTCTATAATTCTACAAAGCATATACTAGAGTTCTCAAACTGGAAGTGGGGTGATGAAGAAGTGCATGACCTTCATGGAGGTCTGTGAACCCCCTGAAATTACACTTAGAAAATTGTTTTATGAGCAGTAAGTATGTTTTTCATAAGAACAGTGTCAATAAATTTCAATGGATTCTCAATGTGCTGTGACATGGCCTCCTTTCCCCAAAAATGATATTCTCTGAAACTCATTAGGGTGGCAGGCAAGGCCCTTTACAATCCAGTCAAGTATAGCAGTGTAGTTCAGTGTGAGGCAGAGTAGCATGGGAAGCTGAGGATACGGAAAAATTTTAGAATCAAGGAGTCCTGGGTTTCAGTTCTGGTTTGATCATCTGGTTGGTCTTAGGACTACATTCTCTCTCAGCTTTATTTGGCTTCTCTGGTAAATGGGATAATATTCTTCTAATAGGACTGTTTCAACCTTAAATTTAAAAACTGTTAAGTAACTGAGAAGTAATAGAGATATATTGTATCTTCACCATCATTAAGTTTCTAGACATCTCGAGATGGTATTATTAAAAATAGTACCCTACCCTCCCTAGTGATAAATCACTCCATAGTGATAAATCATTTGAAGTTACTTAGTCTCAAGTTATTTTAAAAATCTATATTCAACTGGCTAAATAATTCAAGGGGATGTATTTGTTCACATAGCTCAAAAAGTTCAGAGGTAGAATACGTTTCAGATATAACTTCTGCTGGACTCTACCTACAATCTTCTACCATACTCTAGATCTGCTCTTCACTGTGCCTCAGCTTTTTACTCAGGCTAGTTTTCTTCATGGTGGCAAAGTGATTGCAGCAGGTCCAGCCCAGCCCTCACAACTATACCTCCCAATACCTAAAACTAGTAAGAGCCTTTCTGTCCTGGAATTGCCAGCCGAACTGAGGTCACTTCATTTGCTGACCCTTGAGCAATCTCTGAAGCCAAGGTTATATCTTTAGTCTTAAGCATCTCTGGAGCCATCTGCAGCCCCAGCGGAAATTCAGGGTTATAGTGAAGGGCAGTGTACTTAAGATATTTAACAATTCAGATGACACAGGCAACAATTAATCTGAATATATACCAGCCCACAGGCAACAGATGCTAGTGCAAACAACCAGTATTTCCAGAGCATGTGATGGAAGCTGAACTTCAGCCTTTCCTGGGAGCAAGATGAAGATTGCAATAGCTGGCTGAGGTGGTAGCGCTAAGGGACCCACTCTGCATACCTACTCAAGAATGAACTAATTCTCACCATTCTTCAGATCATCTTTTGTAGCGAGAAAATCAGCACTCAGGTGGAAGCAAGTACCTTTTCCTTGAAAATGAGGCTATGTACAAAGGGAGAAGAAAAGACACCTCTTTGGTGTCCTATTCTCCCTAAAGGAATAAACCGTTGGGGGAAAAAAATCATGTTTCTAACTGAAAATATTTCAGAGGATTCTACTTTAAAGCTTTGGGTTAGTAATGTATATCTCTCACATATACAGTATTTAGAAATGCATTACTTGTTTAATTATTTCAAGTCATTTTAATAGTTTAGCAATCCTGAATCAATATTTACTGTAATGAGAAGAGTAATTAAAAAAAAAATCACTGTTTGCTGTTCTTTAGCTTTCTTTCATATTACATTATTCACAAACCACTTCTCACACCCAACTCAGGAATCCAAAATGTATCAGAAAACAAAGCTTCACATTATGAAGGAGCATAACTGAGTTACTTTTTGTTTCTTCCTTTTTTGCCTCCAAATTTTGCTTCCCTCAGCTAAGGGTCTGGAAGCTTTCCAGACCCCAGCAGGGTGGGGGAGTTGTAACAGGGGTTTGGCATGTGAACCTCATCACAGATTCTTCAAGGGGCTCGTAGGGGGGAGGCGTCAGAGCAATAACGTGCAATAACGGGCCTGCGCTGGAATGTGGGGGAAGAGTGGCCGCTGCACTTTCATCTCATGTAGCATTTTCTTTTGAAAAATCAAATTTAAAAGAGAATATGTGTCCAGATTAGCTGGTTTGGAAACTGTTGGTTACTGTGAAAATACCAAGGGGCAGTAACTTCCAGAGATGGGGTAAATCTGTTACTGTTGTGTTTGCCTCAGAGGGATGCTGTTACCTAGGAGTTCCATAAGATGAACTTATTTTGGAATGTCACATTAAATATATTAGGAGCACATGCCATTGTCTCATTTCACTCATTGATTCATTCACTCATTATCCAATTTTTGCGTGTGCTAAGTCACTCCAGTTGTGTCTGACTCTTAGCAACCCCGTGGACTACATAGCCTGCCAGGCTCTTCTGTCCTTGGGATTCCCCAGGCAAGAATACTGGAGTGGATTGCCATTTCCTCCTTCAGGGGATCTTCCCAGGGATTGAACCCCTGACTCTAATGTCTTCTGCGTTAGCAGGTGGGTTCTTTATCACCAACACCACCTGGGAAGCCCATTATCCCATTTAAGACATGCCTATTGAGCTCCGGTAAGTGTCAGGCAGTTGTAACTCTTGAGGATATGGCATACAACCAAACAGACTAAGTCTGTGACCTCTTGAAGCTTGTATCCTAGGGCAATGTAGACAAGTAAATCTTTAAAATCTCAGACAAATAAACACGAAATGTATCAGGTGGTGATTAGAGAGACTAAAAAAAAAAAAAATGTGTCAGCAGGGTTAAAGAATAGAGTGATGGGGTGGCAAGGTGATCTGTGGAGAAGGCCTGGGAAGATTCACATCTATGTCGAATCCAGAAGAGAACAAGCCCTAAGATATCTGGCTGGAGTGATCCAGGCCACAGGAACAGATGGCATGCAGTCTTCACAGATAAGCCTCTCGATGATCTTGTGATGGAGGTGGGACAGGCAACTTCGTCTCAGAGACAGCAGGAACTGGGGCTCCAGGAACTGTGTAGCAGGCCCAGGAACAGGCTCATCCTTTCAAACACCCAGCCCTTTGTTCCAGAAAGAACGAGTGCTAGATAAGTGCTTTATGAGAGTTCAGACGTGCTTTTTGAATGAGATGCTTTCTTCACATGAAATTTTAGGTGGAATCTCAATTTGTGTAACAATGGAGCATCTCTGAAAGAAGTGAGCAGAAGCTTTTGCTTACGCCTCATCCCCGACCTTAGCCCACACGCTGAACCTTTCCTCTGAGGAACCTCTGCAGCCCCCCCTAACCTTCTGTGCCTCAGGGAAGGAGGGACTGAGGAGAGGGGCTACTGAAGTACACAGGAGGAAAAACAGAGACACAAGGAGGGTTATGACAAGATCAGCCATCCCCACTTGCTCATAGTCCTGCAGAAGCAGACTGTTTCTTTCTTTCAAGAACCAATTCAAAGTTTCCTCATTTTTGAGAGGAAGGTGCGTTTGATATCTATTGCTCCACAATTAATAGTTTAAAAGAGCTAGTATTTGTCGTTAGTTTCTACGGGTCAGGAATCTAGCTGCAACCTACTTGGACCTCTGACTCAAGGCCTCCATGAGGCTATGATCAAGGTATTGTCACATCATTCGAGCTGCACAGATCTCTGCTCGGCTGGAGGGGGATATCTTTACAAGCTTGTTTGTGTGGTTGTCTCAAGATCACATTTGTTAGCGGTCGCTGAGCTGAGGAGCTCAGCTTCTTGCTGTCTGCTGGCAGGGAACCCTCAGTGTCTTGTTTCGTGGAGTGAGCTCACTCCATAGGGCAGCTGGTTTCACCCAAAGCAAGAGAGAGAGAGAGAGAAAGCAAGATGAAATTAGAGCCTTGGTGTAACCTAGGCCTGGCGTGCTGCAGTCCATGCAGTCGCAGAGAGTCAGACACGACTGAGCAACTGAACTGAATCTCAGGAATACCATCCCACCACACTCGCTTATTTTATTCACTAGAGGGGAATCACTGAGTCTAACCCACACTCAGGAGGAGAGGATTACACAAAGGTGTGAATGCCTGGAGATAGGGATCACTGGGGCACATTTTAGAGGCTACATAACACAGGGAGGAAAACATAAATGTAGAAGCTACACAAACCCCTGTAATACATGACATGTTTAACCTATGCAATACAGTTTTAGCATTTCTTGCTTCACAACAACCTGAAAATATGCATGCTTCTTTCATCAATTACTTTTAATATGGAGTCCTTGTTTTGTATCCCACCTATTAATATTCTAGTATTAAGAAATAAAATTTCCTTTTGAAAAGGACTTGCCCAGGATTTTCTTGCTTACATGGTTAATTAGAATTTTGCTTCAATACAGATAAACACATAAGTTAGAGGTATTATTAAAAATTATCAACACCTTTTCCAGAAGTACAAAGAAAGCCTCAGTAAATTGCCCTCAAAAGTAGTCATAAACTAGTTTTATGGCCAAAATGAAAAAAAAAAAATGCCCTGACCTATTTCTGGGTTTCATAGTTGGCATCATCAAGTAGTCTTTCAAAAGTTACCTCTAAAAGGATGAAGCTGAGTGTACTGAAGAGTTTGTTCACCTGTCTGTATTATTCACTTAACTGTAACCTTCTTGAGGGCCATCCCTATTCCACAGTGTCTGGAACACCCAAGTGCCCTGCAAGAATATGAGGAATGAGTGGTGCAGAAGTGACTTCATGGAAACCAGAGGAAAATGCTGCCAAAATAGCCAAATTAAACAAATTAAAAAAATTATTACAGTATTTTTGTTATAACATACTTCAGGGAAGAATTCAAGGATTTATATACTAGTTAGCAGTTTCCTTGGTGGTTTGGGGTAAAGAATCTGCCTGCCCATGCAGGAGATACAGGTTCAATCCCTGGGTCAGGAAGATCCCCTGGAGGGGGAAATGGCAACCCACTTCCATATTCTTTTTTTTTTTTAATTTATTTTTACTGGAGGACAATTTCCTTACAATATTGTGTTATTTCTGCCATACATCAACATGAATCAGACATAAGTATACATATGTCCCCTCCCTCTTGAACCTCACTCCCACTTCCGCTCCATTCTGCCCCTCTAGGCTGTCACAGAGCACCAGTTTGAGCTCCCTGCATTATTCAGCGAATTCCCACTACCTATCTGTTTTACATACAGAGTGTATATGTTTCCATGCCACTCTCTCAGTTTGCCCCACCGTTTCCTTCCCCTGCTGTGTCTACAAGTCTATCCTCTCTGTCTGCATCTCCATGACTACCCTGCAAATAGCTTCCTCAGCACCACCTTTCTAGATTCCATATATGTGTATTAATAAAAGATATTTGTTTTTCTCTTTCTGACTTACTTCACTCTGTATGTTAGGCTCTAGGCTCATCTACCTCACTAGAACTGACTCAAATTCATTCCTTTTTATGACTAATATTCCATTGTATATATGTACCACAGCTTCTTTATCCATTCATCTGTCGATGAACATCTAGGTTGCTTCCACGTCCTAGCTATTGTAAATAGTGCTGTGATGAACTTTGCCACTCCAGTATTCTTGCTTAGAAAATGCCATGGATACAGGAGCCTGGCGGGCTACAGTCCATGGATCACAAAAGAGTCAGATAGGACTGAGTGACTAAACAACACCACCAGTTCTAAAGGCTCCTGGACATCAGGTTTTAGCTCCTTCATGTCACCCAAAATATAGATTGTGAACTCAGTGAAGACAGTCCAGAAGCTTCTCTAATGAGTGACATGTATGCTGTGACGGCTTTTGCAATGGAACATGAGGAAGTCAAGAAGATGAAATGAAGGCCTTTCCAACCAATTCAGCAGAAGAATTTTCTGACAGTTTTGCTTAGTTAACTATCCGAGTTTATGAAGACTAAGTAGTACTGAGTGGAGATGCAAGAAAGTTTCTTTCTTGATAGTAATGCTTTTGAAACGGTAGATGTGGACCAGAAGGAAAAACAGCAGGGACGCAGATTCCAGGAAGGAAAAGAGGTGCTGGAGCAGATGTGTCCATCCAAGTGCGGAAGGCATGGAAACTTCCGCTCTCTCCCTTCTCTCCCAGATGACAGAGAAAGGTGGGTGAGGGGGCCACACCCCGCATTTAGCTTCCCAAGTCCCAGATCCTATTTATCATCCTGCTGCGCCATCGGCCTCTCTCGTTCTCTTTCCAGATATTCGCTCTGCCTTTCAGTTAAAAGACTGTGAGTGAGCAGATTCCTGGGCTAGCAAGGATGACCATCATTGGTTAAACTTGGCTTTCCCTCCAATCACCACTGACCTCTTTGCTCCTGACATGACCACCAGCCATGCACAGGGTTTACTCCTAGAAACTAATAGCTAACCACGTTAGGACTGCACAATTGTGTGTGTGTGTGTGTTGGGGGGGGGGTTGTTTGTTTTCTTAAAACAACAACAAAAAAATTGAAGCAATCAAATGCAATGACACCTATTCTGCAAAGCTTTCCCTGATCAATTCCCAGTTGATTTAATGACTTCTCTTTCTAACCTCCCTGCCCGGGTTGCCTCTATGCCGGAGCTCCCCACAATGCACTATCCTCATTGATTTACCTGTTCCTCTCCCAACTAGGTTTTGTGCACTTAGGACCCTGGCGTATTAGATGTGTTGGGTGCCACTAAGCATTTATATTATTTGATGAAAACAATAAACACGGGAATGGAAGAAATAAAGATATAATTAGCAACATCATTCTTTTTCATTCTAAATATGCTTACCCCCTAAACTGCATGGAAAATAAATAGGTAAGAATTTCTGGATGTTCTCTTATTTTAACAAAATTTTATGAAGTAACTTCTAACCCTAGCACCACTAGCACCATGGGGTTGCAAGAATTGGACATGACTTAGCAACAAAACCACCATCACCATCACCACCAGGTATTTTAGGAATGCCAAAGGGTTGAAACCTGTTACTTGGAAGCAGTGAACTATGTTTTGATAAGCTGTTATTGGTATTTTTGGGCAGAGATTGAATCTAAACTGACTTCCCTGAGTCAGTGTGACTGTGACAAACACAACATTTGCTTTTCCATTGTGATGCTGTTGTGAACACCAAGGTGATGAAGATTGTGAAACTGTTTCCTAAGTTATAAAGTGCAGTATGCACATTTTCTGCCAAGGGCCTCTTTGGGGAGCAAACAGAGGAAGCAAGAATTGTTTGACCACTGCAAGTATGAGATGTTAACACTCTTTGTTTTAAAAGAGGGACTTTCCAAAATCATAATGCTTGTATGAATCAGAAAAGCACTAAAGTTCAAACCTTCCTTTTATCTTTATTTAATATCTTGAGACTTTGGTGGAGAACAAATTCTGAGTAAACATGCAAAGTGGACTCATATCTCTGGGGCCATTAATGAGTTTTACATTTCAAGTTAAAGATCTTGGAAGATCTTACAAAACTGAGAGCTCTTGAGAAGAAAGGAATGATTTTAAGCAAATAATCCAAGATTACTGCCAACACTCCCAAAGACATTACATATTTCCACATGAGTAGATGTTTCTGCCTCAGTATGCTATATGCTGTTTCCATGGTAAAACTTCATAGCTCAGTGTAAACACATTCCACTGAACTACAGATATGCTCTGTTACTGGGGGATGGGGGTACTCCATCCCCAATGGGCCCAGAGTCTCTTGGAAAAGAACCATAAACTGTGCACTCTTTCTTAGATCTTTTTTTATTGTTTTACCATAGACTCACTGCAAGCAGTACCTCTGGAAAGGAAAAGTAGGAGTGGGTTTTCCAGGAGAGAGTCTTGTGGCTTAAAGGAGGTGGTTTATGCTGTAAGAGGTATATATTGACCTTTTTAAGGAAATTTAAGCACCATTTTTCTTTGACCTGAAAAGGGAGAATAAGAAGAAGTGGCTTTTTACTCATGAACACTCCATTGTTAAAAGGAGAGTATAGGAAGTGGGGTAGAGGTGAAACAGGTGAAGGCAGTCAAAAGGTATGAACTTCCAGTTATGAAACAAATAAGTCATGGGGATATAATGAACAGCATTGTGACTATAGTTCATAATTCTATATTGCATATTTGAAAGTTGCTAAGATCTTAAAAGTTGTCATCTCAACAAAAAAAATCTGCAACTATGTATGATGACAGATGTTAACTAGACTTATTGTGGAAATCATTTTGCAATGTATACAAATATCAAGTGATTATGTTGTATAACTATAACTAAGATAATATTATGTCAATTACGTGCATGTATGCTAAGTCACGTCAGTAGTGTCTGACCCCATGTCCTGCAGCTCACCAGGCTCCTCTGTCCATGGGATTCTCCTGGCAAGAATATTGGAGTGAGTTGCCATGCCCGACCGAGGGATAGGACCCACATCTCTTATGTCTCCTCTAGCAGGTTCTTTACCACCAGTGCCACCTTCTTCAATAAAAAAATGAGAGCTTAACTCCCAGTCATCCTTAAGATATCAGTTGGCACTGACCAGGCTCCCCGTCTTCCCAAATTAACTATTGTATGTTCTTGTAATACCATCTCTCTCTCTTTCATAGCCCTTAGCATTGTGGTGCTTTTATGCCTCTGTGTGTGGTTCCTTCACTTAAAAGTAAAGGCTCTAGATCCAAAAACCACATGAGTTAAAATTCCAACTCCATCACTTACTAGCTGGTTAACCAAGCAACTTAATAGCTCTGTACTGCTGTTTCTTCATCTGTAAAATGGGCACATAGTTCCTACCTCACAGAGTTTAGGATTAAACTTGAAGAGAAGATGACATACAGAGCCCTTACAACAATGCCTTCCATATAGTAAGTGCCTAATGAAAAGAAGGTAGAAGTGAAGTTGCTCAGTTGTGTCCAACTCTTTGTGACCCAATGGACTGTAGCCAACCAGGCTCCTCTGTCCATGGAATTCTCCAGGCAAGAATCCTAGCGCGGATAGCCATTCCCTTCTCCAGGGTATCTCCCACACTCAGGGATCAAACCCAGGTCTCTCACACTACAGGCAGATTCTTTACCATCTGAGCCACCAGAGAAGCCCCAAGAATACTGGAGTGGGTAGCCATATCCTTTTCCAGGGGATCTTCCTGACCCAGAGATCGAACCCAGGTCTGCTGCATTGTAGGCAGATTCTTTACCACTGAGCCACCAGTGCTTAATAGACTTTAACTATTTGTATTGTTTTGTTTCAGCTCTGCCAGCTTGAAGTTTTATGAGAGCAGGCACATTATTGCCTAACATTCATCACACGAAAGTACCCTTTTAGGAAACATTTGTTGACTAAAAGAATAAATAACTTAATCTGCAAGATTTCATCCAGGTTTGTATGTATTCCTTTTGTCTGGCAACTCCAGACAATAAAGCAGAGAGCAAAATCATTGTGGGAGACTCTGGTTGAGGTTGGTTCTGGAATACTTGACATTTGACCTCAACTACTTCTTAGATTAACACAAGGGAAAATGAATAAAATGTAACTCATTGTAGACTAAGGGTAATATTTCAAAGAATTCATACATATTTGTTAATTTTTGTGTAATAGCTAAATAAACCATATGTTTTGAGGAAAGTGAATACCACTAGAATACATTTTTGGGCTTACCAGGTGGCTAAGTGGTAAAGAATCCGCCACCAATGCAGGAGATGCAGGAGATGTGGATTCTACCCCTGGGTCAGAAAGATCATCTGGAGTAGGAAATGACAACCCACTCCAAGAGTCTTGCCTGGCAAATCTCAGGGACAGAGGAGCCTGGTGGGCTACATGGGGTCACAGAGTCAGACCTGACTCAGTGAGCACCATACAACAACAGAATACATTTTTAGCATGAAGACATGGTGTCTCCAGTATCAAGTAATAACAGTCTATGAGAACCTTTAAGGTCTATTCTCTTAGCAACATCTGAATGTGCAACATGACGTTGTTAACTGTAAGTGAAGCATTAGAAGCTACAGTGACACGTGGTTCAGACTGGCTTTGCCCAAAACAGGCTTTGACGACTTCCTTATAGAGAGCTTTCCTGGCTAACAGCCATGTTTATAATAAACATGGTCATCATCAAATAAAAAGTTAGGAGATGCTTTTTAAAAATGCTTGGTTACAGTATCATCTTAAAAAGAAATAACACTAAGATGTGAAAGCCGAGAGAAAATAAGTCAGTATACTGAGATCATTGTACATAATTCAAAATGGATGATTTTTAAAAAGGGAGCCCTTGAAGGACATACAAAAGGATTATATTACTTTTATGGCTTTCCCTGAGAGTAGCTTCTTTACATTATACCATTTCTGTGAGTGAGGAGCAGCTTTACAAGCACCACTGTGTTATAGTATAGGACAGTAGTGGTAGTTAGTGAGAAGCTTTGGCTTTCTTGTGGCTCTGGCTTTCAGCTCTGGGACCCCTTCTTTGAAAATAGTTTTCTCCCTATCTCCTTGATGATTCTTAAATCTCTTAAAAGAGACAAAGTCTATTTACTCAATGATTGGAATGAAGATTTACAATGCAAATATTCTTATTGACTTCCAGTTAAAATAAGGTATTGATAACTGATGTGGCCATCTCCTGAAGAGATTTTGATGGGAGGCAAAAGAATTGGAAAGCATTTCATGCTATGAACTAAATTAAATTCTAGAAAAGGGAGGCTGTTGACCTCAAAAACAAATGTCAACATAATAATTTTGGCCAACAAAATAATTTTGGCTCTGATTAAACCTGAAGATAAAGCCATAAACGTTTTCTGAAGATAAACTCTTGGAAAAGACTTTTTCCTCTGGATTTTCTTAGCTTCCTTCCACTCTATTATTTTTAATCTACATTATGGGAAAAAAAAACACAATATTGTTACAGCTTGTCAAAGAAAGTTCAGGCTTTTTGCTCCTACTGTTTTTGGCAGAGATCAGAGAATTTCAATAACATAAATATTTTCATTGAATTATTAAAAGCAACAGGCAAAATGACAAGTCATAAACATTTATTTACTCATCTAATGAATAACTGAGTGGATAGAAGAATAAAAAAATGATGAAGGAAGGAACTGACAGTCTTTGGCATGGACACAGCTTTCCACACAGGCAGTCACAGAAGGAAGGGCACTCGTGTGCAGAAAGGAATTGGCACACGAAGACTAAATGCAACCATCATGGTAACGACAACCCTATACGCAAAACAGAAAAAGAGACACAGAAGTACAGAACAGACTTTTGAACTCTGTGGGAGAAGGTGAGGGTGGGATGTTGCGAAAGAACAGCATGTATACTATCTATGGTGAAACAGGTCACCAGCCCAGGTGGGATGCATGAGACAAGTGCTCGAACCTGGTACACCGGGAGGACCCAGAGGAATCGGGTGGAGAGGAAGGGGGGAGGGGGGATCGGGATGGGGAATATGTGTAGATCTATTGCTGATTCATGTCAATGTATGACAAAACCCACTGAAAAAATAAATAAATAAATGCAGCCATCATTTATCTCAGTGTTTTCTTTGGCCCAATGGTGGTTTATACTGGCAAAAATGTTGACTTGACTTGTGCTGATTCTTTTCCATTTTAGAGTTTAAGTATAGAAATAATTTTCTATTTAACCCAATAAACTCCATAGTGGGTGATTAAGAGGATACCAATATGTAGGCACTCTGTTCAAGCCTATTATTTCCTAATTGCCTATTATTTCTTAATTTACAGGTTAATTCATTTCTTCTTAATGCATATCCTCCTTGACCATTTTGTAATAATTGACACTCTTGACTACTCTATCATTGAAGACATCTCCTGTAGTTTCTGTATCACTTCACCCTCCAGATTCTTTTCTATACGTGGCTTTTCTTTTCTAAGCTGTCCCCCAATGATACACATTACTCTGGTTTCAGTTTCCCATCCTGCTCTATTTAATCCCTTTGAGCTCCTACCAATCTTCTCAATAAATTCCTCTAGATTAAAGGCTGTATTTTATAGCCTTAGTCTGCCTCCTGAAATCCTGGTCTACATTTCCAATACTGGGATGAATATTTCTGCCTGGCATTTGCATTGATGATTTACATTTAACAATGAAAGTCATTATTTTTTATGAATCGGTTGCTCCATTTGGGTTCCTTTGTATTTTGAATGTTGTTTCCAAAAGATAGGGCTTCCCTGGTGGCTCAGATGGTAAAGAATCCACCTGAAATGCAGGAGACCTGGGTTCGATCCCTGGGTTGATAAGATTCCCCTGGAGAAGGGAATGGCTACCCACTCCAGTATTCTTGCCTCTTCCATGGACAGAGGAGCCTGGTGGGCTACAGTCCATGGGGTAGCAAAGAGTCAGAGTCACACAACCGAGTGACTAACATTTTGACTTTTACCAGTAGAAAGGCTGGTGAGTAATAGAATGTGCTGCATCAGGAGTGGCCAGAAAGTGAAAACTAAAGTGGTACTTGGAGGATTAATCCAAAAACCAAGTGAGACAAGAAGTCTGGCCACCATATCCTGCTTCCTGGTGATACTGGAAGTTCTAGATCATCTCAGCTTTAGTGTTTTGTTTTGTTTAGCTGTTTTTGGTTTTCTTTTTGAATTTTTTGTTCCTGGAAAGATGTTCAAGTTTTAGGAGCTTCCATAGGAACTAAAATAATACACATTAGGGTTCTAAGTCAAGGCAAGTTACACAGCGTCCCTGAACGCCACTCTTCTCATCAGTTAAAAGTAATACTGCAACACTCGAACTTTTTTGAAGGGTGAAAACAATATCCATGAAACATATAATACATAGTTGTTCTCAATATGTACTAGCTATTATTAACATTACCACTATTACTTGATTTTCTTAGTTTGAACTTGAGTTGTTTCTATTGTCTTCTTTAACCAATAGCCCCAGGTCTTATTGGACACTAACTCTTGTCAGTTTCTTTTTCTTTTTTTTAAATTTAATTTTGTTTATTTGGCTGCATTCTGTCTTAGTTGTGGCATGTGGGATTTTTCCTAGTTGTGGTACATGAGATCTTTAGTTGCAGCAAGTGGGATCTAGTTCCCTGACCAGGGACTGAACCCAGGCCCTCTGCATTGGGAGCATGGAATCTTAGCCACTGGACCATGAGGGGAAGTCCCTAACTGTGTCAGTTTCATAGTATTCTTTATAACTTTTCACTGACTTCACCTTAGGGCAGGTTCTGAAATGCACAACCAAGGTTTCCAGTGGTATCATGACCCAGAGATTCTTTTAACAGCACAGCTCATACTGTGATAGTCCCTACCTACATGCATTGTCATGACTTACCCTTGCTTTCCAGATATGGTCCATTATTCTCAGCATGACACATGGAACTGTGTACTGTGTGGCCACATCCTAATTTTTCAGTCTAGCATAATTTGTCAACTCATTGCTTTATGAATTTTCTTTACTTTCTTCTATCTCTACACCTTTCATCATATTTCACCCCCTTTTCCCACTACTCTCTCCCTTCCTATTTAGCTAATTAAATCCTACATACTCTTTAAGTTTCAACTTGACTTACTCCTTCAAAAACCTTTACCAAACCACTCAAGCTCACTAGTCTTTGCCTCTGAATTTATAGCATTTACTATCTAAGGCATTTAGTTGGCTGTTTGTCATGTATATATGCTTTGTCAATTTGTAGCCCATATTGTTAATTAATGCTTCCACCATCATCTGTCTGTCATGCCAACTATTTTAAATCATCAACATTGTTGACTCTCCTTGATTTAGGGACCAGTGAAGAGCATGGTCAACCAACTGTGGGATCAGTAATAAAATTTTGCATTTGTCATTCATTCAATATATGTCTTCTTTAATGACCCTAGTATGTACTAGGCCTAATGTTGGCTGTGAGGTTTAAGATAAATCAGACACAGGTTCAAGATCTCACGATCTAATGAGAAATATAGACAGGCAAGTAATTAATTAAATGCAGCATAAATCCTATAAAAGACATTGTCCAAAACCTATGGCATCACAGAAATAGGACACATAATTCTGCATTGGTAGAGGGAGGAGTTGAGGGAATCTTCCCAGAGTGACTAACACTTGAGTTGCTATTAGTAAGATGAGCATGGTTTCTCCATATTGGGAGGCAGTCAGGGAGAGGTTTATAGAAATATGGACCAAGGAAAACATGCAAAGACATGTACCCTGGGAATAATTTGTATGACAGATGTATAAGGTATATAGTTAGTGAGGTCTAGATAGAAGACTAAAGAGAAGGGTCCTAAAATCAAATCATGAAGAAACTACCTGCTGAGAGGTTTGGTCATTGTCTAGAAGGCAATGGTTCAGAGGAAAAACCAATGAAGGATCCTAGGCAGTGGAGGGAAATGATTAATTTGTGTATTATAGGAATATCACTTGGAAAAGGAGAATATGAAAGAGCATGGGGATAAGAAGACATGATAGAAACAAATCTTGATAATCTAAGAAGAGATACAGTGTTGGTAGTACAGAGAATCCATCACATTTAAGGGGTGTTTTAGTGGCAGATTAAATAGGGGAATGTTTAGCACAGGTGAGTTTGTGGGAAAAGTCAGAATAAGCTGTCTCTAACTTACAGATAAATGACAATGCAATTAACTAAGAAAAGGAAGAGAACACTCATAGTTCAGTGTTTGTTTTGGAATATACTTCTCTTCCTCTTATTTTGAAAGGCTATATGTAAACAGAGAAGCCAAAGTCATTTGGGTGTAAAAGGTAATACTGCATGTTTTATTCACACTAATTCTTGGAAACAGCAGGGAGTGAATATCAGTTGGAGAGAATGCATCAAGCATAAACATTTTACTGGTAAATAAGTATATACAGTAATTTAAGATAACATTACATTCCGGCAGTTCTAATTTTTAGTTCTCTATTTTTAATTGAGACCAAAGAATTTAAAGACTAGAACGTAAACCTCTGGGAAAATTTCACGAATTGCTTTAATATCATTATACCACATGATTACACATTCTTACACTGTAATTTTGAGGTTCAGTTAGTTATTCTTAGGGAAAAACAACTTAAGCAATAATATTGATACATGGTTAAAGAAATAACTAATCATGAGTAATTCTTCATGCTAAGTATGAAAAACAGAAATCAGCTTTAATATTTTAGATGCTATTGAAATGAGAGAATGTTGGTTTGTTTGGTATTAGAACTATATAGCCAAGTAATTTAAAACCTGAAAAAGAATATTTAGCTCTGTTCTTTTATTTAACAGATGAGGGAACTAAGAAATATGAATGTTAACTGACGTAACACAGGAAAAAACTGGGTTTAAAATGACTATCAAATCCTTTGAAAGTTTCTTAAGTGCCAATGACATATAGTTGAAAGGAAAAACTCAGTCCAGTTCAGTCATGTCTGACTCTTTGTGACCCCATGGACTGCAGCATGCCAGGCCTCCCTGTCCATAACCAACTCCTGGAGTTTACCCAAACTCATGTCCATTGAGTTGGTGATGCCATCCAACCATCTTATCCTCTGTCGTCCCCTTCTCTTCCCACCTTCAATCTTTCCCAGCATCAGGGTCTTTTCCAATGAGTCAGTTCTTCACATCAGGTGGCCAAAGTATTGGAGTTTCAGCTTCAACATCAGTTCTTCCAATGAACACTCAGGACTTATCTCCTTTAGAATGGACTGGTTGGATCTCCTTGCAGTCCAAGGGACTCTCAAGAATCTTCTCCAACACCACAGTTAAAAAGCATCAATTCTTTGGTGCTCAGCTTTCTTTATAGTCCAACTCTCATATCCATACATGACTACTGGGACTACCATAGCCTTGACTAGACGAACCTTTGTTGGCAAAGTAATGTCTGCTTTTTAATGTGCTGTCTAGGTTGGTCATAACTTTTCTTCCAGGGAGTAAATCTCTTTTAATTTCATGGCTTTAGTCACCATCTGCAGTGATTTTGGAGCCCCCAAAAATAAAGTCTGCCACTGTTCCCATTGTTTCCCCATCTATTTGCCATGAAGTGATGGGACCACATTCCATGACCTTAGTTTTCTGAATGCTGAGCTTTAAGCCAACTTTTTCACTCTCCTCTTTCACTTTCATCAAGAAGCTCTTTAGTTTTTCTTTGCTTTCTGCAAAGAAAATGGTGTCATCTGCATATCTGAAGTTATTGGTATTTCTCCTGGCAATCTTGATTCCAGCTTGTGCTTCATCCAGCCCAGCGTTTCTCATGATGTACTTTGCCTATAAGTTAAATAAGCAGGTGACAATACACAGCCTTAATGTACTCCTTTTCCTATTTGGAGCCAGTCTCTTGTTCCATGTCCAGTTCTAGCTGTTGCTTCCTGACCTGCATACAGACTCCTCGAGAGGCAGGTCAGGTGGTCTGGTATTCCCATCTCTTTCAGAATTTCCCACAGTTTCTGCTTCCCAGTCCTGTGTAAGCTCTGGCAGCTCTGTGGTGGGATTAATGGCGACCTCCTCCAAGAGGGCTTATGCCATACCCAAGTCGACTGCACCCAGAGCCCCTGACCCTGCGGCAGTCCACTGCTGACCCATCCCTGCACAGGAGACGCTCAAACACAGTTCTGTCTCAGTCTCTGTGGGGTCCCTGAGTCCTGCTGTGCACGAGGTGTGTTTGAGCCCTCTTAGCGTCTCTAGTGGAAATGGGGTTTGATTCTAAGTGCAAATTCGCTCCTCCGACCATCCTGCTGGGGCTTCTCCTTTGCCCTTGCACGTGGGGTATTTCCTCACAGCTACTCCAGCACCTACCACCTTTCTGGGGTTTCTCTGACCTTGGACATGGGGTATCTCCTCTCTGCCGCTCACTGCTGACCCAGGAGAAAGCAGCAGTGACCCCACCAGAGATGCACCCAGACTTGCCCGTGAGTGTCCAGGAGTCTCCAGCAGAGGCGTGGGTCAGTGGTGGCCCGCTGCAGGGTTGGGGGCACTGAGTGTAGCAGTGCATCCATGGGATCTTTTGATGAGGTCACCATTACCGTCATTACCTCCACCATAGTTTGGCCCCAGGTAAATAGCAGGGAGGGAACACATCTCCTCCCATCAACAGAAAATTGGATTAAAGATTTACTGAGCATGGCCCCGCCCATCAGAACAACACCCAGTTTCCCCCTCAGTCAGTCTCTCCCATCTGGAAGCTTCCCTAAGCCTCCTATCCTTCTCCATCAGAGGGCAGATAGACTGAAAACAACAATCACAGGAAACTAACCAATCTAATCACATGGACCACAGCCTTGTCTAACTCAATGAAACTATGAGCCATGCCACGTAGGGCCACCCAAGACGGACAGGAAATGGTGAAGAGTTCTGACAAAATGTGGTCCACTGGAGGAGGGAATGGCAAAACACTTCAGTATTCTTGCCTTGTGAACCCCATCAACAGTATGAAAGGAAAAACTATTTCACATCAAAAGAAATCTATTTTAGTTCCAACTCTAATGCTAGCTTTGTGGCTAAGGGCAAACCGTTTAATCATTGTGACAGTTTCACTGTCTAAATACAAGAATCATATTATTTGTTTCACATGATCATCGTGAGGAACAAACACAATGATGTATGTAAAAACTCTTTGTGTAAACTCTTTAAAGGGCTTCCCTGATACCTCACCTGGTAAAGAAAGCCCCTGCAATGCAGGAGACACCAGTTTGATTTCTGGGTCAGGAACATGCCCTGGAGAAGGGAGAGGCTACCCACTGCAGTATTCTTGGGCTTCCCTTGTGGCTCAGCTGATAAAGAATCTGCCTGCAATGCGGGAGACGTGGGTTTGATCCCTGAATTGGGAAGATCCCCTGGAGAAGGGAAAGGCTACCTACTCCAGTATTCTGGCCTGGAGAATTCCATGGAATCTTTAAAAACACTAAAAAATGTAACATTATATTTGTAGAGTAAATCGTTAGTTACCATTTAATGAAAGAATTTATCTTTTATTGAGCTGCTGCTCTATGACAGGATCTTTTTTGTATACTATTTCATTTCATCCTTATATCAACCCTTGAGGTAGATGCTATTTTCTAGTTTTATAGCTCAAAAAGAAAAGGAATCTCAAAGACTAAATAAACATCTCTAGACCACACCGCAAGCAATTGGAGAATCAACATTTGAAAATGAGTTCACCAGTGGAATGTGTGCGACTACATGATGTTTCTGGCAGTCCTGGAAGAGAAAACCACTCCCTAAGTAGAGGGCAGCTGGTCTGAGGAGGAATGAAGGCTGGGAGAGAGAAACAGGCTTAAAGGACTGGAATGCTGCATGGATTCTAATCCAGACAATAAAGGATAATCCAGGTGAGGCAGGATTATACAGCAAAACATTTAATAACTCATAGTCAGAAGCAGGGCTAGATGAAGACTCAGGGGCATTCAAGAAGGATGATAAATTGGTCTTCTGGAAGGGTTAATAATTGGTGCCCCTTTGAACTTTTATTCTTTGGGTTTTGTTCCACAATTTAAAATCCGGAAGCTGAGAGCTGTGTGGAGAAAGGAGAAGGCCAACACTGACAGTGGGGATCAACCTCCTCTCCCCCATCAAGAAAATTTGAATTTGTTGTCAAAATTACACACTTTTTTAGGCAAAAGAAAAACACCAATTAGAGCAATTTGGCAATTTGGATTGAGTTTGTTTAAGGTATAGGGGTGTGTGTGAATGTGTGTTCGCACATTCTATGGGAGGGAAGGTGTCTGTGAAACTTTCTCCTCTACCCTATTTTAAAGGTATTTTAAAGGTACCTTATTCTACTTTCCAAGAGAGAAGTTCACATAAACAAATTTTTATGTTATTATTTCATCAATAATTCACCACCTCTCAGAGATTCATGCTCCAACAATTCTTTCTTTTACCTTTAATCTGGTTCTTGTCAAAAATGTAAAGTTTGATCCAAAATGAATAATTGGGGAGATTGTGAGGGTTTGTGAGGAGAATGGAGTGGAAGGTGGTCTTCAAATGGAAACTCTGGACAGGTTTAAAAGAGAAGAATAGAAGCTAAGAGCCATCCATATAGAACTGATAAGGACCAATAATTGGCAGAATTTAAACTGGAAAAATAAAAAAAATAACTCTCACAAATTTTAGACTTGGTTCTTCTTCTTACAAACAATGTGATTTTAGGCAAAATCCTTACACCACTTTCATCATCTAAAACCAGGGAATTAAAAATAAATTCTTTGAAGTTTAGCTGATTTACTTAGCCGTGTTGGTTCCTGGTGGCCAGCAGAGTGCCGCAAGTCAGACATTGTTGTGTATCTATTTTACATATGGTTGTTTGTATCTGCTAATCCCAAACTCCTAATTTATTCTCTTCTAACCCCTTTTCACCTTTGGTAACCATTTATTTTCTATGTCTGTGAGTCTGTTTTATAAATAAATTGACTTGTATCATACTTTTTGTTTGGATTACACATACAAGTGATATCATCTATTTGCCTTTCTTTGTGTGACTTACTTCACTCAGTATGATCACCTCTAGGTCTATCCATGTTGCTGCAAATGGTACTGTTTCATTTTTTATGGCTGAATAGTATTCCACTGTATATATACATCACATCTTTATCTATTTGCTAATATTGAGGTTCTTTAAATTGTTTTATATTTTCACACATATGTTTATGTATGAACATAAGTCTAGCCTTGCTGCATGATACACTGTTGTTGCTTTCCAGTCGCTTAGTCCTGTCTGACTCTTTGTGACCCCACAGACTTCAGCACACCAGGCTTCCCTGTCCTTCACCATCTCCTGGAGCTTGCTCAAACTCATGTCCATCAAATCAGTGATGCCATCCAACCATCTCGTCCTCTGTTGTCCCCCTTTCCTGCTGCTTTCAGTCTTTCCTGGCAACAGGGTCTTTTTGTGAGTCAGCTCTTCACATCAGATGGCCAAAAGTATTGGAGCTTCAGCATCAGTCCTTCCAATGAATATTCAGGATTGATTTCCTTGAGGATTGACTGGTTGGATCTCCTTGCAGTCCAAGGAACTCTCAAGAGTCTTCTCCAACACAATTCAAAGGTATCAATTCTTTGGCTCTCAGTCCAAACAGAGCACACAGTTCAGCTTCTTCCAACTCTAAATAATAATGGCAGCCTAAGCTTAAATGCTTCTATTTTAATTTTACATTCACTGACAATTAGACATTTCAGAATAACAGGAATGTTATTTGCTTCATTAAATAAACAGGCAATTTAACAGCAAAAGAAACCATCAACAAAGTGAAAAGACAACCTATGGAATGGAAGAAAATATTTGCAAATGATGTGACCAGCAAAGGATTAATTTCCAAAATACACAAACCACTCATACAGGTCAATAAAAAAATAATAATAATAAAATAAGCAACCAAATCAAACAGTGGGCAGAAAACCAAAACACAGCTTTTTCCAAAGAAGGCATACAGGTGACTAGTAGGCACATGAAGAAATACTCAGTATTGCTAATTATTAGAGAAAAGCAAATCAAAACAACAGTGAGGCATCACCTCACACTAGTCAGAATGGTCGTCATCAAAATGTCTACAAATAATAAATACTGGAGAGGACATGGAGAAAAGGAAAACCTCCCATACTGCTGCTAGGAATGTAAGTTGGTACAACCACCATGGAGAATAGTACGGAGGTTCCTTAAAAACTAAAAGTGGAGCTACCTTATGATCCAGCAGTCATACTCCTGGGCATTTGTCCAGAAAAGACGAAAACTCTAACTCAGAAACATACACATACCCCAGTGTTCACAGCAGCACTACTTACAACAGCCAAAATATGGAAGCAATCTAAATGCCCATGGGCAGATGAATGTATAAAGAAGATGTGGTGCACATATACAATGGAGTACTAATCAGCCATTAAAAAAAGAATGAAATAATGTCATTTTTGGCCACATGGATGGACCTGGAGATTATCATACTAAGTGAAGTAAGACAAAGAAAGACAAATATCATGATACTACTTCAGCGTGGATTCTAAAAAATGATACAAATGAATTTATTTATAAAACAGAAACAGACTCATAGACATAGTAAAATTATGATTTCCAAAGGGGAGAAGAGGAGAGAAATAAACTAGGAGTCTGATACTAACATACACACACTACTATACATGAAATAGATAACCAACATGGACCTACTGTATAATATAATGAACAATATTCAATATCTTGTAATAACCTATAATGGAGAAAGAAGAATTTGAAAAAAATGTGTATATATGTGCGAAATGAAAATATCTCCTGACATATTAGTCATCAAGAAATGTCACAGCCATTGGCAATTTCTGGCCTCCAAATGTGAACGAGCCGCCTCCTGCCCCTATGGTGATGGCTGAGGAGCTGAGGGGATGCAGGAAGCAAGGTGAAAAAGGCAACAGGATGGACCACAGATGGCTGAGGTGCGTACGAAAGGAATGAATTCAGTGAGCCCAGAGGCTGGCATCTTCTCATACACAGTATGCTACATTCCTTAAATTGACACCTGATCTTTGATGTTCAGACTGCCAGCTCCCTTTGTTGCAAACTTGTATATAGCCTGACTTCCCCCCTGCCTCCTTAGAGCAGTTTTCTCAGAGTTACTGAGATGCTGCCTCCTGGGTTTGGAGTCCTAAACCTTCCCACCAAATAAAATAACTCTTTACTTTCAGGTTGTGGCTATAGTCCTAAACATTCCCACCAAATATAATAAATCTACTTTCAGGTCATGACTATATTTTTTAGGCCACATCACTTTGCTGAACACCCGAAACTAATACAACACTGTAAATCAACTCTACTACAAAAAAAAAAAAAAAAGTTTAAAGACAGGCAATTTGGCCTTAATCTTGTTTTGTATTCTGAAAATCTGCTTAGCATATTTTTCAAACTGAACAATGACGGAATTGTTTTAATGAAAAGATAAATTTAAAGAATGATTAGGGGCTCTCCGGTGACTCAGTGGTAAAGAATCCACCTGCTAATGCAAGAGACGTGGATTTGATCTCTGATCTGGGAAGATTCCGCATGCCACGGAGCAACGGAGCATGTGCGCCGCAACTACTGAGCCTTTGCGCCACAGCCTGGGAACCCAGGCTGAGCCCACACGGGGCCGCTCCTGAAGCCTGAAGACCCCGGAGCCCCTGCTTCACCACAGAAGCCACGGAAGCAATCCTTGCACCCCAGCTGGAGCCGCCGCAACTAGAGCAAAGTCCGCACAGCAACGAAAACCCAGCCAGCCAAAAATAAAAACGAAATAAAATTAAAAGAGTAATTAAAATACCATCAATATCAATACTACTACATGAAATTAATAATACCCCATAAAATATTTATTCCATTATCCAATTCAGAGTATGAAGGATTCTTTCGGGAACAGAAACGACAGTAATTTAGGGAAAACTTTCAGTTCATAAAGTAAAGAAATTACTATGAAGCTATGAGTTATTGGCAGAAAATGAGATTTGAAAAATTAAAAAAAAAAACCAAACATGAACAACAGGCTCCTCATCTTTTTCTACAGTCCTACTATAATTTTATGTAGAACCAGCTCCCTCTAGTGGTGACAATCATGCTTTTCACCAAAAAAAGCAAGAGGCCTTCTTGACTACATTAAACCTTCTGGAATCAAATCTAAAAATATACACGTGAAGAGATCAACTTTTATTGAGAAGAAGATAAAAATTCTAACAACTTCATAATTCATTTTTAGAAGTCTTTCTCAATTTAACACTATTTCAAAAACATGGTAATATAGGGAATGATCTTGGTGTTTTCCAATTCAACTTATTCTCTTTGTTTCTGGAAAAGGCAGGCCCAGACAACTGAATGGACTCTTATTTTCAATAGGAGCCAGTTTACAGCTTTAAAAAAATCCATTTAAGAAGTTTATGATTTGATCTAAAGAAATGAATTTTTTAAATGCTAATTTCTGTACCTAGACATAGTCATTTTAATGTGCATTTTAACCATCTAATTCCTTTATTTGATATTGCTGAGGATAAAAACTAAGTGTGTAACTTTAGCAAAGTCAAACATTAGGGACTCCTCACCAGAACCCCTGCAGTTCGACTATGGTTGGTATGATGCAGACCAGCAGTTGGTAACCTTTTCTGCAAAAAAAGAAAAGGGCCAAATAGTAAATATTTTCAGCCTTCCAGACCGTATGGTCTCTGCTGCAACTATTCAGATCTGCTACTGCAGCATGAAAGCAACCAGAGAGAACACAGAGATGAACAAGGGTGGCTGCGTTCTACAAAAAGATAACGTCCAGGAAGAGGTGAACTCGCGACTCTTAACAAAGAAGAATGAACACATTCAAAGATTTTATTCTACATATATAGGGGACTATAAACAGTTCAAAGGAAAAGCAAGAAATGGCATTGTATATGGCGTATACAAATCAAATTACAAATGAAAGCAAAACTTTTTTTTTCATGAAGTGTAAGAAGTCAATGAGAACTGTATTGGACAAGACAGGCGTGCATCTCTGTCATTCATCTACAGCTTACAGAGAGCTGAAAAAATAGCTCAAAGAAAATGAAAGCCCAGAGTCTGATAACTCAAAAGGATGTGCAGTACAGAGACAACGCATATTGTCAATTAATCAGGATATTTTCTACAGTTTTAATAAATGTTTATCAACACTGAGAATTGAATTTTATATAGTTTTCACATCATAAAATATTAGTTATTTCGATTTTAGTTTGTATCTAATAAAAAAAAGGAAACACATGCAGTGAGTGGGATTTGAGCTCTGGATAGTAGTTTGCTTAGCCCTGAACCTCTGATGTTAAGACTGCATTTTCTCAAATAAGAAAACTGGAAGTATGTCATGAAGCAAGTAAATGTATATTTAAAAAGCCAACAGACATAGCTTTGAAATAATCATATCTCTGATACCTTTAGGACCAACTCAGGCAACAGTAAGATGTTTGAAAGGCAGGCCACTAATATTTATCACTAACTTTCAAAATATTTTGTCTGTTGGCAAAAATGGTGTACTTTTGTGTGTAGCTGTGAGTGTAAAACAAAAGAATGCAAGAAGAGGAGTTTTACAAACTAATAGATAAAAGAGAAAATGCCTAAGTATAGAAGATAGAAAGTTAGGATGGTAGAAAGTGGAGAGAAAGAAAATCTAAAAAGGAGTACAAATTTCCTGAGCTTTAATAAAGGAAAAAGAGAGAGAAAAAAAATATTTTAAAAAATCAAGGTAAAAATCGAACTTTGAAAATGCTTACTAGAATTCTACATGCAATTTTATAGGAGATAAATAAGCCATGGCTGTTTCTGTAAAAGTTATTATTTCAAATTAGTGTTTAAAATGAAGAAATTTTGTTTGCTTAAAATATATTTTATAATATATGCTTTTTGTATATTTGTATACTTTTTAAAGAAACATTAATAAAAAATGGCTAGAAACATGAATAAAAATTTCACATAGATAACAATAATGGCCCTTAAACATATGAAAAGATAAACAACATCATTAATACTTAGAAAAATGTAAAATAAATATGCATTGTTTCACCTACCATTTTTACCTAACCCACTTGAAAAAACGAAAATGTAGGATAATGCATTATGTTTGTGAGGATGTAGCTCATTAACTTCTGGCAGAAATAAACAGATACAAACACTTTAGAAGTGAATTTGACAATATCTAACACAAATACATATGCATTTATATTTTGATCCAGAAATTGCACTTTCTGGAATTTACCCTAAGGATACACACTTCTACAGTAAACACACAAATATGTAGTTAACTGTTAGGTAGTTAGAATAGGGAAAAAGTCCAAAATGGTGGTGGCTAAAAGACCTGGAAGGGGAAAGCCCGCGAAAATAGAACAAAGGAAGGTCCGAGGACCAGAGTGAGAACCTCAGGTAAAACAAACAACACTCCTGGCTGGCCCAATTTACATAAGACAGGCCCAGGGACAGATAAACATATAAAAAGAGGAGACAAAGCCCCGCGGGCCCCCACCCCCCCCAACCCCCCCCCCACCCCCGCGCAATGGGACAATCTTCTCTTCACGTCTTTGGATCGACATGCCCTCATGCCTCGAAGATGGATTTTCCTGCTATTATCTAAATAAATAGAGCTGTAACACTGATTTATTTAAGAGCTGTAACACGGTCTGTCCTCCGAGAGCTGTGACCCGCCGAGGGGGCTTCAGTGTCCGTCACTCCAAATTTTTGTTGTGACGAGACAAAGAATCGAGGAGCATACACTCGCCTGACATAACCACTGTAGCAGTGTGTTTGAAACTTTATTTTGTATCAGAATAGAGCTGATTAACAATGCTGTGAGGGTTTCAGGTGAGCAGTAAAGAGACTCAGCCACACATACACATGTATCCATTCTCTCCCCAAGTCCCCTCCCATCCAGGCTGTCACATAACACTGATAGTTTCCTGATCTATACAGTAGGTCCTTGTTGGTAATTTATTTTTAATTTAGCAGTGTAACACTATTTATAATGACAAAATATTAAAAAGAATTTAACTGCCTTACATCAGAGTGCTACTGAATGAACCATGACATATCCATGTAATGGCATCTATGCAACTATAAGAAAGAATGAAGAAGACCTCTCTTAACTGATTTAGAGTGATTTCCAGAAATATTAAGTAAAGGAAAAAACCCCACAAGTGAAGAGTATCTATAGTTGCTACTTTTGTACAAGGAAGATTGAGAAATAAAGAGTATACAAGCATCTGCTTATTTGGGCAAAAAGAAACACAGAAAGCATAGTCAAGAAACTAACGAGATTGGCAGCCTATAGGATGTAAGTGAGAAAGAGTAAAAAGGATGAGAGGGAAGAACAGGGTAGGAGGGATGGTTTACTGACACTTCTCTGAGTGTAACTTTGTGCATAGATATTTTTTAGAAACATGACACATGTTACACTCAAAAACCCCCAAATTTAAAAATAAGAAAAGGAGAAAAATCCAAATATAGAATATAAGGAGAACAAGTAAGCCTAACTCTATTGCAAATGAATACCATAACCATCCTGAAGAGGGGAAGGAGGGGAAGGAGTTAACATGAGTAACATTCAGAAACAGTAATCTGGTTTATAACTTCCACCTAAAGATAAAAAGAACAATATTGAATTCTAGTTACTAGGTTTGCTTTTCACAGTGTTACAAGTTAACAATTCCTTAATAAAATCTAGACAGTGTATTAAAAAGCAGAGACATCACTTTGTCAACAAAGGTCTGTCTAGTCAAACATATGGTTTTTCCAGTAGTCATGTACAGATGTGGAATTTGGACCATAAAGGAGGTTGAGTATCGAAGAATTGATGTTTTCGAACTGTGGTGTTGGAGAAGACTCTTCAGAGTCCCTTCGACTGCAAGGAAATCAAACCAGTCAATCCTTAAGGAAATCAGTCCTGAATATTCATTGGAAGGACTGATGCTGAAGCTCCAATTCTTTTACCACCTGATGTGAAAACCCAACTCATTGGAAAAGACGGATGGTGGGAAAGATTGAGGGCAGGAGAAGGGGACGACAGAGGATGAGATGGTTGGATGGCGTCACCAACTCGATGGAGATGAGTCTGAGCAAGCCCCAGGAGATAGTGAAGGACAAGGAAGCCTGGCGTGCTGCAGTCCATGGGGTCCCAAAGAGTTGGACAGGACTGAGCAACTGAACAAGAACAAATACATGATGTGATGTTGAGTAAATAAATATGTTGTGTTTAAAGAGGTCAAGGCTTCTCATTGTCAGATGAACCGGGGAAGGCTGGAATAAACTCTTTAGTGTTGATTTAGAATTTGAATTATCAGAGTGAACTGAAGGCTTCTACTCTATACGGGTGGTTTTATACATGTTTATATACATACATGTATGCGCATATACATACAGGGAGGACAGGTGGGGTGTGTGTATTTCCTGTCCTTGTCTGAAAGGACCTGGATGCAATGACACTTCAGTAGTAATGAGACTGCTTAATGCCTACATCTCGGTTTCTAAATAACTTGCTTCACTGAAAGGAGCCACTCCTTGGAAAAATGGCCAAGTGCAGGGTGAGGCTGATAAAACAAAACGAGCCTGAAACATCTTTCTGTGCCAGAAAGTGAGGAATGAGGTACTAATTTTAAAAATGTCAACGCGTCAAACGATCGAGTTGCCAGCTTAAAGGGGTTCCCGCTGACGAGCATGAGACAAAGTTGAGCAAAATGATGATTATAAAAATTATGACCATTTATAATATTTGAATCTCTGAGTTCATACAAATATAAAAAATAAACACGTAACTCGGGAAAAGAAAGCAGCTCCTGAGCAGAGTGTACTGCTGTGCTCCGTCGCTGAGCTGTGTCCGACTCTGGGGCCCCAGGGACCGCCCTGCACCAGGGAAGCCCAAGAGTGCTGCAGTGGGTAGCCTACCCTTCTCCAGGGGATCTGCCCGACCCAGGAATCGAACCGGGCTCTCCTGCATTGCAGGCGAACTCTTTACCATCTGAGCTAACAGTGGAATGCCAACTAATAAATGCAAAAGTAATGACAGAATTAGAAAATCATCATTTATCAAACAGCATAATTGATTAAGTAAGAATCATCATTGCATGCTAAACCAGTAACAGGAAATTTGATAAACAGGATATTTACATGGTTATAAACTATCTCTTCATAAATTAACAATTACACATAGAAAAAGCAACTACAGCAGAGAAACTTAGACACCACTTAACTGAATGACCAACATCATCATTAGCAGAAATGAGACAGATATCATGAATCTCAATATAACTTGACAGGATGTAAGGAGAAGGACATTATATTGTTTCTCTAGTATTCTTGCCAAAAATTTACAGCCTGAATTTAATCATAAGGAAATATTAGACAAGCTCAAATTAAAGAATATTCTACAAAATCTTGCCCTTCATTCTTTAAAGGTGCTAATATCATGAAAGACAAAGAAAGACTGAGAAACTGTTCCAGAGTGAAGGAGACTAAGACACACGAGCATTTATGATCCTGCATTGGATCTTGGACCATAAAATTATCTGTTTACTTTTCTAATGAAAGCATTTACAAAAAAGTCTAAACTGAATGTCTGTAGATTAGATACTAGGACTGTATCAATAATTATTTACTGATTTTGGACATTTGCATAAAGATTATTTACAAGATACTCTTATTTATAGGAAAAGAGGCACTGTCTGAACAATTTACGCTCAAGAGGACAGAGAAATTTTTTTCACATAGGTATGTAAGTACATACACACACACGTGCATATGTACAGAGAGCAGAGAGAATAAGAAAGCAAGTGTGGTAACATGTTAATATTTGAATCTGAGTGAAGTTTTATGGCAATTTTTCTAGACAATTTATGAAAATCTTTTGTAAGGGTGAAAACATTTATTTTTTAAGTTTTTTAAAAATCTTTTTTGAATCAGATGGAACATTCTCAGCTGCAAATTGGCAAACGACCTGACTAAAGTAGTGAAAATAATAGAGGCTTTTTTATTTCATAAATCAAAAATTCCAGAGGAAAAGTAGATGCAGGAATAGACAATTTTACAGCACATTGATATCATCCAGGACCAAGTTCCTTCTATCTTTCTACTCTGTCAGCAACATGCCCTTGTTCACAAGCTTGCTATAGCAGTTCCAGGCATTATCTGTTCTCACAGATACAGACAATTCCACAATGTCCCTAGTAGATAGATGTCCTTTACATACATGTCACTGGTGAGTTCTGGGTGAAGACATTCAAGTGAGACATCCAGGCTGAAACTAGTCACTTTGAAGAAGGGAATTATCACAGTTGGCTTAGACCAAAATTGATGCCTAATGTTAGGGAGGCAGACATGAAACACACAACTTCCCAGTAACTGCATAATTCTATTAGCAAGAAAGTGGGAGGATGAGGAGGATTGGATAGATCTCTTTGAACACCACTTACTTCATCTACAAAGCATAATATTTATCATTGTGCTTATTTTGTACCAACTCTCAGCCTAATTGTTTGTTTTGCCTTTCCTTAGCATTGACATAGATCAATTACATACCAGATAAAGTAGCTGTTTTTTAATTAAAAAGCAGATTGCACAGATTATAACAGCCTTTCTGGGAAGTCTGGTTTTGTTGGAGGAGGGGTGGTGACTGTCTGCATGCTTGCTTGCGTTTTTAGTGACAAAATGCTTGATTCATGTAAGTTAAATACTGTAGGATTATACTCTGCCCTAATTTATTTTAATCGATTGTGATTTTACCCATAATTAGTAAGCACAGGGTGCTAGGGGAGGACAGTCTTGGATGGGGGAGGACTGGAGGAGGTTTCTAAGGAGGAGACATCTAAATTGAAAGCTGAAGGATGGCTAAAAGTTGGAAGGCTTGGGTAATCAGTTATGTTATGTTATGATCAAAAGGTGAGACTGAGTGTGGACTACTAGGGAGATTAATAGACGTAAAAGCTGGTGGTTATAGAGCTCAGTAAGGCCACAATAAGACTGTACCAGGCAAAGGGCTTTAAGGCAGGAAGAGAAAGGGCCGACAGAAGATGAGATGGTTGGATCGCATCACCGACTCTACGGACATGAGTTTAAGCGAATTCTGGGAGATAGTGAAGGACGAGGAAGCCTGGTGTACTACAGTCCGTGGGGTCACAAAGAGTTAAGACACAACTGAGTGACTGAGCAACAGCAACAAAAAGACAAAGAGATCTAAGCTCTTTATTTCTTAATTTTGGAAGGGGAATCACTGATGTGTTTAATGTAGGGTAAACTATGTTCAAATATATGCCTTAAGAGAAACCTTCTGGCTCTAGCAGGAAAAACGAAATAAAGGGGAGTGTCTTGGCCCAAGCTGCTGAACGAAATGTCATATACTAAATGGTTTAAATAAGAGACACGTATTTCTCACAATTTTGGAGGCTAGAAGTCTAAGATCAAGGTTCCGGTATATTCAATTCTTGGGGATAGTCCTTTTCTGACATGCAGTTGGCTCCTTCTCACTGTACCCTCACAGAGTAGAGAAAGGAAGCTTGGGTGTGCTTTTTCCTTCTTTTAAAGGCAGCGATTCCATCATGGAGAATTCACTCTCATGACCTCACTAAACCTAATTAATGTGATGGTGAGATTCCCAAAGTTCCCACCATCACATTAGGAGTTAGGGCTTCAACAAATGAATTTTGGAGGAGCACAATTCAGTCCACAGCAGGGGACAAGAGCAGAAGACAGGATAGCTCTTTGGAAACTACATATTCAGGTGACAACCATACTATAGCAACCCAACTAATGAAAGGATGGTAGGGATGGAGAGCAAGAGGGTCAGAGTAGGGGAGAGTTCTTTTTAAGGACTGAAAGGTTCTGAATATTTTAATTCCTGATGAAATGGATCTAATTGGAAAAGTTTAAGGTAAAAGAGAGGCAGAGGATGGCTCACTGGAAATCACTTGAAAATTGGGAGTGTGTGAGTCCAGGCTTTGGAGGAGGACTCAGACTTAGACAGGAGTGATAAAAGATTAATAGGATTACCAGGGATCATGCTAGTTTGTAAGTGTGATAATGGTTGACTATTCATTCCACAAATGTTTTTAAGATTTATGGTATGTTAAGAACTGGGGATATATCAGGAAACAAAAATACTTTTTGTAATCTGAGTTTGCAAACTAATAAGGTGAGACAGATATTAAGTAAAATACATTTGAAAAATACATATTGTGTTACATGGTAATAAGTGCTCAGAAGAAAATAAATCAAAGAAATGGATGGACTTACAATTTGAAATGGGGTCATGAATGGCCTCTTTGGAAAGGAACAATTGTGTACAGACATAAATGAAGGGAGTAAGAAACTTATGAAGTTATCTAGAGAAAGGGAAATCCAGGAAGAGGAACAAGGAGTGTACAGGTCCTAAGACGTGAATATTCTTGGCTAACTGGTGGAAAAAATGAGACCAGTGTGGAGTTTGTGAGGAAAAAAATGGTGGAGATACCCTAAGAGAGGTAATGAGGGTGAGGGCACCAGATTAAATGGGCATCGTAATTACTGGAGTTTTCATAGGATGAACGTAAGGCTTCAGAAGGATCATTCTGGCTGGTGTGTTGATAATGGACCTCAGGGATTGAAAACAGGAGCACTTTCAATACTCCTGGTGAGAGATGGTGGACCAGGTAGAAGCAGCAGAGGTAGGAGCAGAGTTCAGATTCTGATAATGGATTCTCTTTCTCAGTTATTTAGGCTGTTAAGTCAGTTTTTCAAACTCTGGTAAACACGTAAATGTGCATTAAGAGGAAGGTTAAATGGAGAACCTTTAAATAGCAAATGCAGATAAAAGGAGGGAAAAATGACCAAGGAAAAAAGGAAAGAATTGAGGGCAACACTGGGAACTCAACATAGGCTTGAGACATTGAATTATGATTGAAGATGCTCATTTTATATTATCATCAAAATCATTTTAAATAGTTTATGTATGGCTCTTTTGAGGGGAATTTCTTATTAATTCAAGATGTAGAGGTATAGCTGAGCTATTTAAAATCCTAAAAGATGACGTTGGTAAAGTGCTGCACTGAGTATGCCGACAAATTCGGAAAACTCAGGCTTGGCCACAAGACTGTAAAAGGTCAGTTTTCATTGCAGTCCCAAAGAAGGGCAATGCCAAAGAATGTTCAAATTACCATATAATTGTGCTCATTTCACATGCTAGTAAGGTTATGCTCAAAATCCTTCAAGCGAGACTTCAGTAGTACATGAACCAAGAACTTGCAGATACACAAGCTGGATTTAGAAAAGGCAGCGGAACCAGAGATCAAATTGCCAACATCTGTTGGATCATAGAAAAAGGAAGAGAATTCCAGAAAAACATATATTTTGCTTCATTGACTACACTAAAGCCTTTGACTGTGGATCCCAATAAACTGTGGAAAATTCTTTAAGAGATGAGAATACCAGACCACCTTTCCTGCCTCCTGAGAAATTTGTGTGCAGGTCAAGAAGCAACAGTTAGAACCAGACATGGAACAATGGACTGGTTCAAATTTGGGAAAGGAGTAAAACAAGGCTGTATATTGTCACCCTGATTATTTAACTTCTCTGTGGGATACATCATATGAAATGCTGGGCTGGATGAATCACAGCTGGAATCAAGATCACTGGAAGAAACGTCAACAACTACAGATATGCAGATGCTACAACTCTAATGGCAGGAAGTGAAGAATAAGTAAAGAACCTCTTGATGAGGGTGAAAGAGAAGAATGAAAAAGCTGGCTTGAAACTCAACATTCAAAAAACTAGGATTATGGCATCCAGTCCCGTCACTTCATGGCAAGTAGAAGGGGAAAAGTGAAAGCAGTGGCAGACTTTATTTTCTTGAGCTCCAAAATCATGGCAGATGGTGACTGCAGCCATGAAATGAAAAGATGCTTGGTCCTTGGAAGGAAGGAAAGCGGTGACAAACCTAGACAGCATATTAAAAAGCAGAGACATCACTTTGCCAGTAAAGGTCTATATAGTCAAAGCTATGGTTTTTCCAGTGATCATGTACAGATGTAAGAATTGGACCCTAAAGAAGGCTGAGTGCCAAAGAATTGATGCTTTCAAACTGTGGTGCTGGGGAAGACTCTTGAGAGTCCCTTGGACTATAATGAGATCAAACCAGTCAATCCTAAAGGAAATCAACCCTGAAAATTCACTGGAAGGACTGATGCTGAAGCTCCAATACTTTTGACTAGCTGATGTGAAGAGCCAACATATTGGAAAAGGCCCTGATGCTAGGAAAGATTGAAGACAAAAGAAGAAAGGGGTAGCAAAGGATGAGATGGTTAGAAATCATCATTGACTCAATGGACAAAAATTCGAGCAAACTCTGGGAGATGGTGAGGGACAGGAAGGCCATGGGGTCGGAAAGAGTTGGACATGACTGGGCAACTGAGCAACAACAACAAAAAGCAGTTAAAACAAACCTGAATATTATGTTAGGGCAAGTGTGTGGCCTGTAGGGGTGTGTAGCAGATCCTAACCTAACACAATGATCCAGAAAAGCCTCCATGAGCCAAAGACACTTAATCTGACACCTGGAGAATAAACAGGAGTTAACCAAACAAAGCTAACATTGTAAAAAGTTTATGACTCTTTCAGGTCTCATATTTAGTAGATGAGTACCACTATAGCTGTGCTGATTACTAAAATTATGAAAACACAGGATCACAATCCCTTATCTAAAATTTCTAAATCAAAATTTTCTGAAAATAAGAGTCTTATGTAAATTATCTGACAGCAAAAAATTGAATATGAGATATGGAAGATAAGAGATGAGAGATAAGATATTAGATTACTGATAACTTTATTTTTCCCACTTGGGATGAATATTATTCATTTTGCTGCAGAAATGGTAAGAAGTGTGATTACTGAATATTCTTTCCAAATGCTGCTGTGCTGAGGGTATACATTACATATGTATATATTTATATATATATCATATTCTCTTTTATTTCATTAACATTTTGTTGTGGAAATTTTCAGTTTAATTTAAAAAGGGATAAAATATAATGAACTCCCATGTTCCCATCACCTAGCTTTAACAATTCTTAATGACCAATTTTGTTTCATCTGTGCCATGACCTAATTCCTGTTATATTGCTTTGAAGGAAACCTAACTCATTATGTTAATAATAATTCCTCAATATCAGCATATGGCTAACTGCTTCAGGAATTTCATAGCTTAGTTTTTACAATTTATTACTATAGTCAAGATTCAACAAAGTGCAAATAATTGTCATTGGTTTTGTCTGAAGTCTCTTTTTTAAACAATAATTTCCCCTCCCACCTTTTTGAAAAACCTTTTAGGTTATTTATTGAAGAGGGGCTTCCCAGGAAGTACAGTGGCAAAGAACCCACCTGTCAATACAGGAAATGTAAGAGACACAGACTCGATCCCTGGGTCGTGAAGATCCCTGGGAGAAGGAAACGGCAACTATAGTATTCTCGCCTGGGAAATCCCATGGACAGAGGAGCCTGGTGGCTTCAAAGGGTCGGACACCCACCCCCCTCTCCCCCCAAAAATGAGTCAAACCCAAATGAGCAACTGAACACAAGCACGCATTCATTGGAGAAATCTAGGCATTTGTCTCAGTGCTCCGCAGCCAAAGTTTTGTAGGTTGTATCTTCAGAGTGACATTTAACATGTTCCTTGGACCTCTGTATTTTCTATAAATTGACAGTTGAATATAGAAGCCATAGTATCCGAATTCTGAAACACACCTGGCTCCAAAGAGTTCAGACTAGGGATTATGGGCTTATATTTCTGTACAATGGCAGATTGTAATACTTCATTTCTAAGGCCCAGAAAAATTACTTGCTCCCCATAGCTCTCAGAACATTCAAATGTCCTACAACTAGCTGATGACTGTCACAGAAGGAGATCCTTCAGGACCTAGCAGATCTGAGGCCAGCTTTTGTTCTGATGATCAGTACTCCTTAAACACCACTTGTCATATTTTTAATATCATCACTGAAATTCTTTTAAGAAATATATTCTTCCTTAGCTTCCTCTTTTTTTTAAACACCTTGAGATATATTTCACATATCATAAAATTCACCCATTTACAGTGTACTATTCAATGTTTTTTTTAGTATTTTCACAGTTATATAACAATCATCATAACTTTAAAACATTTTCATTACCCCCAAAAGAAATTCTGCCCCCATTAGGAGTGACTCCCCTTCCTCCACCCCTAAAACCTAAGCAACCACTAATACACTACAATATCTATGTAGCTTTGTCCAATCTTAACATTTCATATAAATGAAATAATTTTTAAAAAATGGTCTTTTGTGGCTGGCTTCTTTGTGTGTGTGTGCTCAGTTGTGTCTGACTCCACAACCACGTGGACTGTTGCCGACCAAGCTCCTCTGTCCACGGAATTTTCCAGGCAAGAATACTGGAGTGGGTTGCTGTTTCGTGCTTCAGGGGATCTTCCGACCCAGAGACTGAACTGGCATCTCCTGGGACTTGTGCATTGGCAGGTGGATTCTTGCCCACTGCACCACCTGGGCTGGTTTCTTTAGTATAGCATAACACTTTCAAATTCATCCGTGTAATAGCAGATATTGACATTTCATTTTCTTTTATTGCTGAACAATTTTCCATTGTATGGATGTACCAGTTTAAGAAAATTCATTTATCAGTTAGTGAATATTTAGGTTATTTCTACTTTGGATATTATAATTAGTATTGCTATAAACATTTGCATACAGGTTTAACTGTTAACATATATTTTCATTTCTCTTGGGTACAGGCACATCTTGTCTTATTGTGCTTCACAAATATTGCTTTTTTTTTTTAAAACAAATTAAAGGTTGTGGCAACCCTGCATTGAACAAGTCTATTGATGATATTTTTTCCAATAGCATTTGCTCACTTCATGTCTCTGTGTCACATTTTGGTAGTTCTCCAAATTTATCAAACTTTTTCATTAATATATTTGTTATAGAGATCTATGATGTTACTATTGATAACAAACACTGACTACAGTGTAGCATAAACATAACTTTTATATGTACTGGGAAACCAAAAAATTGTGAAACTTTATTGGAATATTCGCTTTATTGAAGTGGTCTAGAACAGAAACCTGCAATATCTTTGAAGTATGTCTGTATATACTTAAGAATATATTTGCTTGGACATATAGTGAACATTTTAAAGAACTGCCAAACTGTTTTCCAAAAGTGGCTGTTCCATTTTACAATCCTACTAACAGTGCGTGAGGGTTACGGTTTCTTCACATTTTTATCAATACTTATTACACTCTTTCTATTTTAGCCATCCCAGTAGTATGAAATGGTATCACACTATGGGTTTGACTTGTATTTCCCTAGTGACTACAGATAATGAGCACTTTTTCATGTATCTATTGGCCAATTACGTATCTTCTTTGGAGAAATGTCTACTCGAATCTTTTGCTCAGTTTTTAATTAGCCTACTTTTCTTTTTATTGTTGAATTGTCAGAGTTCTTTATATATATTCTGCATACAAACTTCTTATTAGATATTTGATTTGAAAATATGTTCTCTCACTGTCTGAATTATATTTTTACATTATTAATAATTCTTTTGAAGCACAAAAATTTTTTTTTTAATTTGATAAAGTTCAGTCTATCTTTTTGTCACTTGTGTTTTAAGTGTCATACCTAAGACACCATTGCCTAACTCAAAGTCACACAGTTTTACTCCTGTGTTCTCTTCTAAGAGTTTTAGAGATTTTTGTTGAGTTAAAGCTTGTATATGTCAGGAAGTAGAGGGTCCAACTCCATTCTTTTGCATGTGCTTATACCGTTGTCCCATGCTCCCTTAGCTCAGCTGGTAAAGAATCCGCCTGCCATGCAGGAGGCCCTGGTTCAATTCCTGGGTCAGGAAGATCTACTGCGGAAGGAATAGGCTACCCATTCCAGTGTTCCTGGGCTTCCCTGGAGGCTCAGCTGGTAAAGAATCTGCCTGCAATGTGGGACACCTGGGTTCAATCCCTGGGTTGGGAAGATCCCCTGGAGAAGGGAAAGGCTACCTGCTCCAGTATTCTGGCCTGGAGAATTCCATGGACTGTATAGTGTGCATGGGGTTGCAGAGAGTCGGACATGATTGAGTGCATTTCACTTTCACATAAGTTGTCCCAGAGCTGTTTATTGAAAAGCCCATATTCCCTCTTCAATTTTTTTGGAAGCTTTGACAAGAATCAATTTACCATATCTGTCAAGGTTTATTTCTAGACTCTCGACTATTCAATGATCTGTATGTCTATCCAGTGTTTACTGTCTTGATTATTATATCTTTATACTAAGTTTTGAATTGGGAAATGTGAGTCCTCCAACTTCATTCTTCTTTTAAATCATTTTGGTTATTCTGTATTCCTCAATTTTTTATATAAAATTTAAGATCACCTTTTCAATTTCTGAAAATAGGCAACTAGAATTTTGATAGGGATTATGTTAGATCTGAAGATCAATTTTGGGAGTATTGCCATTTTTAAATGACATTAAGTTTCAGTTTCATTCAACAGTGTTTTGTAGTTTTCAGTATACAAACTTTGCATTTCTCTCATTCTTAACTACTTTGTTCCTTTGAAGCTATTGTAAATGACATTATTTCTTCTTTATTTTTTTTATGCTATTGTAAGTGACATTATCTCTTCAAGTATTTTTTTCCATTCTTTCCTCTCTCTTCTCTCCTCGTACTCCTGTTCCACATATGTTGGTGCATATAATGATATCCCACATTTCTCTGAGGCTCTCCTTATTTTTCTTTATTCTATTTTCTTTCTGTTTTTCAGATTGCCTAATCTTTGACCTATCTTAAAGATTCATGATTCTTTATTCTGCATGGTCAAATCTACTCTTAAGCCTCTATAGTGAATTTTTCATTTTAATTATTATACTTTTCTATTCCATAATGGCTGACTTCAAACTGTTGTTGTTTGTTGTTGTTGTTTAACTGCTAAGTCATGTCTGACTCTTTGCAACCCCAAGGACTGTAGCCCACCAAACTCCTCTGTCCATAGCATTGCCCAAGCAAGAATACTAGAGTGGGTTGCCATTCTCTTCTCCAGGGGATCTTCCCGACCCAGGGATCAAACCTGCGTCTCATGCGTTGCAGGCAGATTCTTTACTGCTGAGTCACCTATGACATGATAAAACCAGGTTTGCACAGTTGCTAAAATCTGAGCCACCAGCTCCTTGGTGGCAGTGCAAGCCAACTCTGACACACCGGTTTCCTCACCATGTTTGAGGAGAGATCATTCTGGTCAGAATTTTCGCCCAAAGTGTTGTGGGAAATATTTCCTGTAAAGTCTTACAGTTCTCTCTGATTTTATGTAACTTCCTGCAATTTTCTGGTATCAGTGCAGAGATTCAAATGCCTATGGGTGGTAAGGAGGAAGCAAAGGTCTTGAGTTATGCTGAGTTTTCTTCCCCTTGAATACCGTGAAGGCCACTTTCCGTTTGGTTGGTTTCTCTACTGCATGCAGGGAGTGGACTTGCCCTGACTCACCTTCTGTGATGTGTGTGTGTGCGCTCACTCAGTCGTGTCTGATTCTTTGTGGCCCCGTGGACTACAGCCTGCCAGGTTCCTCTGTCAGTGAGATTTCCCAGGAAAGAATACTGGAGTGGGTTGCCATTTCCTTCTCCAGAGGGTCTTCCCAACCCAGGGATTGAACCCATGTCTCATGCATTGGCAGGAGGTTTCTTTACCACTGAGCAACCTGAGATAGACAGTAATGCCTTCTGTATCAGAGAGAAATTCCCTTACATTTCTCAGTGAGAAGAGGTTGAGAGAGAAACCTGCCACCCACAAGGTTTTTATTTGCTTTGTGTAGCTCTTTCGGGGTGGGACAGGTTTAGTATTTCTCATCTGTCTCTTGGTCTGCACTTACCCCCACCCCTTATCACATAAATTAGGAAAGTCACATATTTTCAGTGAAAATCCCCTAACTCCCCAGGACATACACTGCTTTCTTAACCCCAACTGTCTGGTCCCATCTGCATTATATATGGCAGATATATTAAATGTCTGTGGCATGTACATGGTACACTGCTTAAGTTTCTATTGATGCCAGAGATTCTCTCCTTTTTGCATTTTTTCCTTTTCATTTCAGTCAAGTCTTAGAGAAAAAAAGGGATAGTTTTCTTTCACAAATTTTTATTTTATGATTTTTATTACCACTAAGCATTGTGACAAAGGATCCAAAATATTTTAGTTGGAAGAATTTAAGATCACTTCATACAACCTTGCATTTTATAATGAAGAGAAAGGCCCACAGCAACTTTAAACAAAGATTGAATTTACCTGTTTTGACGCCTGGCCCAGCACTTTTTAAATACAGTGTAAAGTATGCAGGTCTTACTGCAATGGTATGCTTTTCCTATTGGAATTCAATATGACAGTCTTCTCTTCAACCTATAGGAGGAACTATCACATTTTAAAGTTTTTTTCTAAGTAGTCCTCTTTCCAACTTGAATTTGCCAGATTTCAAGTTTAAACACAATTTTATCATGATAGTGTTAAAATCTTTTGAAATAGTTATATCATAAATATATTCATACAACTTCAATTATATGAATAGGACAGTGATGCCTTAATGATACTATTTTGTATATCTAATCTAATTAGTTTCTTTTTACAGATTACATAGGCAGATAAAAATGATTAAACACAAGGTTTTCAAAAAGGTGTGGAAAAAAACCCAAATCCTTTCATCAGGGTAACCTCGTTTTCTTATTAATCTTTTCTGAGAGGAGATAATATCTTTTCCTTCACTTGATAATGATGAATTAGCTAATACCATATGCTCTTTATCACTTATGCCATTTAGTTTTATTTCATTTAAACTGATTATTTTAACTTCAGAAAAAAGTCATTTTAGATAATGCATATAATAGACATATATAACTATAAAACATGTTATATTAAACTATAATATACTATAAAATATTCAGAGAAATTATGCTTCTTGAGAGAGGTTCAAAAGAATTTCAGTAATAAGCTAATAAAGGAAAAAAATCTTCTTGGTTGCACTGAATAAAAAACAAGTGATAAAAAATTAAATTATAGGCTAAAACTTCTGGTATTACAAATCTATTGAAAATACAGAGTATATTGCTATATAAACTCTAAGCCTCAATATATTTATATTCAATTAAACCCACCAAAATATCATAGTTCTAGATTAGTTACAGTTGGAAATTTTTCCAAAAGCCTTGTTCATGATATCAAGTAGCATTTTACTGTGTTCTTAAATGGATTAAACCTCATCCATTGAAAAGAAGGGAAACTCTGAAAAATAATTTCCTTTTCTTATTAAAAAAAAGACAGGAAGGAAGAAAAGAACTGAAGAGAAAGAGAAGAGACAGAATAAACAAATATTAATTGAAAAATTTGCTAAATTTTTAAATAGTTGCATTATTTGCTCAGGGTATAATTTTCATAATGAATTTATATTTATGTGATATGTTAAAAAGGAGAAATAAAGGGCAATAACTCCTATTGAATGGATAGTCTCCTATTAAAATTGTGCTTTTGTACTTCATACTGAATCAAATGCCAAGTCTCAGTTATTTATGCTGATGGTATATGGTACAAAATATAACTGAAGTTCTTATTGAAGACAAGTTACTTTGGTTTTTAAACTTAATCATTAGTTTCAAAGTCTTCCACACTGAATGCTTTGCCAAGACAGTTAAAACTGCAGTTCAGACTGTTCGCCACTGCGTTTCTGTCCTGTTTCATCAAACGACAGCAATGCTGGTGAGAGGCGTCGTGGAAAGGGAGTGAATGGAGAGCAGGAGTCTGAGGGTTTGCTAACCAGGCTTAAGTAACGGAAGCTTGGTTGCATTTGAAAGCTGATGTAATGATGCAGAAATAGGAAAGGTGATTTTTTTTAAAGAAAGCTGAATTGGAAAACACAAAGAGGGATATTCTTTCTGACAAAATAAAGCTAAAAATAAGTATGTCTTAAATAGACACTTATTTTTAGCTTTATTTTGCCTTAAAAAAAAACTATTTCTGACGTTATTTTTTAAAAGTTTAGTATATGTGATACACACTGGAGTATATAGATAGATTGCCTTTAGGACCTTTGGGCAGCCTATTATGGATTGAGTTATCTGTAATTTGCTTTTTCCAGTTATATTAAAGAAGGGAACTGTTTCATAGCATTTCATGCCTTTTCACAATTAATTCCAAATTGACAAATTATACTTTATTCGGGGCAATCAACTCAAGTCAGCTTGATTACTGACAAAAGACATTCAAAGAAGAAATGTTAAACCAGAACTTTCATTCCAGAGAATAAATACAAAATGGGAAGATCTTTATGGAAAAAATAGCTGTATATTTTAATATAAAGTTCCCATTAATTCTTATAGCTTTCTTTATTTCTCTTCCTTTCTTCTTTTCATCACAGAGCCTTTGCACAGGTCTTTTTAATTGATTTTTTTAGTAGATGGGGAGGAGTAAAATATGAATTATCCAAAGGGCTATCACATGCCTTTTTATTTTGAAAATAGTGAACCTGTCCACAATAGGAAAGGGTTTTTATAAACGTTAGAATGTTCATGGGCAAATTAGTGCCCCAATGCTCATTTTAGCATACTAACAAAAATAAGACTGCTTTTTAAAAGTTTTTCTTATTTTTGTCTTGTTTTGTTTTGTTTTTTTCTTTTTGCTTTTAAAAAATTTATAGCAATTAATAGTAATGTGAAAGTCCAGAGTGGCTTCCTATGAAGTTATTTATAATTGTCACTCTCCAAATTTTCCAGCAGTAATACTGGACCATCACACAGTTACCTGCTATGACACCAAAATTAAAAGAGGGAAAAGTGAGCAGGAAGTTTTAGAAAGGTAACATCCTTAAACTTGTGAAAGTTCATTGGAATCACTGTCAGACACCAAAAAGTGAATTAATCTTTAGAAAACTCCACTGACAAAGTGAAATTTCCTGAGTTTTTGCTTATCACCTGAAATTCAACAAACACAAATATTAATCCATTGTTTTTTCTCCCAATAATACGTTAATGAAATGAGCCAGTACCTGCCAACTGAACAAGAAATCTCGGAGGTTTCTAGATTAATCCCTTCCTCTCATTCCTCCCATTTCTAATGGTTCCATAGATTTCCTGTCCATTTTGCTTTCTCAACACCATTAAGATCTGCTCCAGCATATCTTCATTCCCATTGTTTTGGTGTAAGTTTTCATCATTATCTGCCTGAATTATCGTAATTTTCTTCTAAATTACCTAATTTTAATCTCAATATCTTACAGTCTATTTGTCACATAACCAAAAAAGTAAGCTTTTGGAAAAATAAAAATAAGATGATGTTAATATCCTGGTTAAGTCATTCAAATAAGCTCTTTGCATAGTATGTAAGATTCTCCAGTATTTGGCTATTTTCCTCTCCAATAGTTTCCTCCATTGCTCACCGCCTCGCAATGTACCCTATCACATTATTTACAGCACTTGCTCTCAAAAATATCCTTTCATGTTTCCATGAGTTTGAACATACTGTTCCTCGTACTTAAAGTCCTGCTCTCCCAACCCTTCTTAGTAAACTCCCACATCGAATTCAAGCCCATTCAAGGGTTTCCTCCTCTTGGAACACTTCCCTGATCCTTCCTACCCCACGTACTCCTTTGTTCCACCTCTGCACCTGGAGCATCTGTGATACATTCCTAGTCACAATCAATTGCAATGATTTGTTTATATATTTATCTCTTTCAAGACTATGGATTTCTAGAAAATACACCTTTAGATCCTTATGTGTGGGCACCTTATGGTTACTCACTAATGTTGCAAGATTGAATGAATGAATTTAAAAGTCAATGCTTTAATGATGCCAAAACACCAGAGGCATTTAGAGATTTGTCCAAATATACTGCATGAATCCGGGTAGGTCTAGGAATAGATTCTGGTGCCTCCCACTCCTTTCTATTCCTCAGACGCTCAGACCATGATTCACTGTTCCATTAACAAGAGAAGATGGAAAGACTTTAACTTTTCTTACATAAAATTACCCACCATAAGAAACTATCCACTGTTTTCCACTGTCTGGCTTTTAGAAGTGAAATGGGTCTTGATGCTCTAGTTGCATTTTGGGGGGATGTTCTTTCATCCTAGGGACAAATAAGCCCAGAATAGATTCAACAGATCCAATAGCATTGATATTTGAATGAAAGAACTAAACTAAAAATACCATAAAAACTCAAAAGAATTGAAGTCAGCTATCACTTGCTGCCTATCTTTCTTCTTACTTTTATTCTAAAGCAGCAGATTAAGCACTCCTTACTCGTTCTTGCCGTGAATTAAAAATTTGTCTGTGTATTCTAGCTAAGATGTCCCTTAAGATCCCAAATCCAGAAAAAACAAAACAACCCCTAGTTAAAACTGGTAGGTTGACATCTCCTTGCCTCATTAAATAGGTCTACAATTTTGCACAATGTAACTGTATTTCTTAAGTAATTTTGACTTTGAGAAATCTTTTATTAAAAAAATTTTCTAGAAGCATTTATCATGTGATTAGTCCTGTTTTACAGAATTAATTTTATACAGCACAAAATGCATTACCTCTTCTCATAGTATAAAGAAGACATCATAAACCCTAAAAAAGAATTAAGCATTCATGCAAGTAAAAAAAATGCAAGAATGATTTACAAGCTTTATAAGCCTTATAAACCTGTACCTCCTTGTACCTTACCTCAGTGCACTAGAAACACATCTCATTTTGATAGCCTTGAAAAGTAGTGCTGTTCTTTCGGGAGATTTCCTTGTAGAAATAGCACAGATGATTAGATAATATAGTACATTATAAAACTTCCTAAATATCTTACTCTGATATTTCAGATTCACTCTAGGATTTCACTGCATGGCAGCTCTTCTATCACTACCCACAGAGCCTCCTCACCACCGTATTTTCCTCCGTCCATTTCTCCTTCACCTGAGTTCTCTGCCCCTCTTCTTATACGCACAGCACATGATGTTTCCCACTGGAGAGCCCTAGGGACGTTCTTTCCGTTCCCCGCTCTGGTTGCTTATCATTAAAAAAAAGTTTTTCTCAAATTCAGGTGAATAAAATCCCCCACTCTATTAAATATCACAGTGCAGAATATAGCTGATTGCTTTAAGAGGAAAATAGACTGGTAGTGCTAAGATTTCACTGTTGAAAAATCACTCTGGATTGAACTGTAAAAGGAACACTTTGTAGAAGAGAGAATCTGATCAGCCTGAAAAAGAAGGATAAGGTGTATCTAGGATGAGGTAAGCAAAGAGGAGGCATTCCAGGTGAGATGAGTTTCTGAGTAATATCATGTGAATCAGCAACAGCTATGGAGTTGGGGAAACAGCTAGTTCTGATGGGTTGGAGAATTTGAGGAGGATCGTCATGACGGATAATACTGAGATGTTAGCTGTAAATCTAAAATGTCTAAGGTGTTTACACTCCTATCCTTTAGGTCACAGGCAGCTGTGTAGATGTTTGGGTGCTAAGTGACACAATGCAGGTAATGTGATGAAGGAGGAACTGAAGAGAAGACACATGAGAGAGGGATGTCCTAAAAGCAAAAGGAGTCGGCTTAGATATAAAACAACGAGAGACAGTTGGGGGGTGTGGACAGAAACGGGAAAGAAATGGTTTCTGTCTTTTATTCTTTCTAAACACATTGATGGTTTCACCAAGAAATCATTCGGCAGGCTCATTTAATAAATACAGTATCAACAATAATTATTTTTCATTCATTCTTAAAAGGATCCAAATAATAAAAGCACAGACATCCATTTTTCCCTCTTTTTGGCATTCCCACTTCTACTTAAGGAAGAAGCAAGAGACAAAGAATGACTTCATGATTAAATAAATATTTTTTAAATAGAGAAGACAAATACTGTATAATATCACCTATATGTAAAATCTAAAAAATATAAGAATTAGAACAAAATAGCAGCAGGCTCATAGACTCACAAACTAGTGCTTGACAGGGAGAGGGAAAAGGGTGGGGGCAGTATAAGAGAAGGAAGTTAAGAGGTACAAACTATTAGGTATTAAATAAGCTACAAGGATATATTGTACAACATGAGGAACACAGCAAATATTTTATGATAACTATAAATGGAGTATAACCTTTAAAAATTGTGAACCACTATATTGTATACCTATAACATATATCAACTATGCTTCAATTAATAATATTTTCAAGTTTTCTAGACAAAGTAGATGAAATTTTGAGGCAGACGTTAATCTAAGCCATTGTTTTCAACACAATGTCATTTGTAATGAACATTATTTGTAATGTATTAAAAACATGTCTCAGTTCTTGAGTATTCATGAAATCCCTGAGAATATTCAGTCATTTTTTAAAACATAAAACTTCATATTTTAACACTTTGGGAACAATCAGTCATTGTTTTCTGTGTCTTTTAATTCTGATAAGTCATTATAAAATAAGCCAGTCACAAGTATAGTGGATTCTTCAATACACTTAATGCAATTTAACAATAGTTTTACTATGACAAGTGCTAATATACATTTCAAATATTTTGACTAAAAGTTTTAGAAGGACTTCTTTCATTTTTCCTGGTATTCCCCTAAAGACTCACTGGTTTAATGGCCAACAATGCAGAAATTAAGTGTTACTTCTAATGCTTAAAAGGGAAATATTTTGCTTTCCACTAGGAAGCACTTTATAACTCAGTCAGACGTGGGTGTGTATGCATAAGGCGGCATGAGTAAGAAGGAGACAGATTATAGAGAATTTTAGATTCCTTGTCAAATGAGTATCAGTAAGCCCACTTCTATGAACAAAATATAGAGTGCCTGGAGGTGTTATGCTCAGCTGGTCACAGGAGAGTGCTAGAGCACCATTAAATTACCTGCCCTGAAATAGCTGGAAGAAATCATACACTAGAGAATGACTTAATGTGCTTGAGCAAGCTTTGCCTTGCATGGTTGATTGAAAGAAATAATAGCACTTGCTGGTAGAAATTATAGTAGAATATCAAATCTGCCTCATAATATCTCCAGATGTTAAGAACAGAATGATGAAGTGTGACAGAACTATCTTGTGCTATAATTATTTTAATCTTTGCAGTGCTATTATAAAAGATCTCAATTTTGTTAAATTACCCTCTGCATTTTAAAATTCCCTTTCAGCCAGCTCTTAATACTTCTACTAAATTGTTATACATCCATTGCAGGCAGCATCCTCTTGAGCCAGTGAGAATGGAGAATGTGGACAAAATCACATTTAACAACCCAGTTCTTCCTTGAAATAAAGCTAAACAACTGAGGTGTGATTCTGAGTCCTTGAGTACTTTGTAGTCAAATACTTCTTTCACAGGATTTGTATAACTTTATGTATCACAATTCATTGTTATGATTTAAAGAGATGAAAAAAATCTCTGATTCCTAATCTCTAGACAAAAACACTAAATCACCTCAGAATCCATAAGAATTCATGTTAGTAACTACAAGAACTGCAAGTCAGATTTTCAGACATCTAGGTTCTGCTAGGAGAAAAAATGCTTCTTCATCCAATTTGATGATTAGTTTTATAAGCACCACTTCATGATACTAAATTCATTTGAACTTAACATTCAGGAGTGCTGAGTAACATAAGCATGATAATTTACTAAGTACAAGGGGCCCTCTGAAAGACAGTATAATTATATAGAACTTCCATGGAAATTGTGAGGTATTCAGGGAACCTATACACATTTCCCAGAGAAATGCAAAATAAATATAGCACTCTACACACAATTTGAGGGATGTAAGTTTCAGGCTCCATCAAAAGATCTTCAGCCGTAAGTGTACCGTCCCTTTCACACACGGATTGGTGCGGTCGGGTGCAGTCTCTACCAGGCTAAGTCACATCTACTTTTCTCTGAGGCCCATGTCAGGTAACCTCAACTCAGTATCATGTTATTAAACTATAGATTAAAGCATAAATAAATAGGAAATATTTCCTAGTATTTAAGAGGCTTTAGTAAGATGTAAGAGCAACCAAATTTGTGACATATCCATCTAGAAAGATTGCCAGTAATATCAGTAAGAAATTAACAACTGTAATAGAAGATTTTTTTTTCCAATTAACTGTGTTGGAATCTGTAGAAAGAGCCCAAGATAATATTTTGAATATTGTACCGGACAGTAAATGTTAAGACCCAAAACCTAAAAACTTTTAAAAAATGTAGAATTATTTATTGAGCTATTTAGTTTTATGTTCTACATATAGCTCAAAAGCATTGAAGATGTGAAATCTGAAGGGAACTTGTAGGCTGGACAGAAGGTATCTTGGTGATAAAATGTGTAGAGAATATATATCAGTGCCTGGTAGGATCTCCCCATATGTTTTGGTCCCGCCGTGAGATCCTGAGACTAGAGAGCCTACAGCAATAGAGAGCTCAGGGAAATAATGCCTTAGAATTAAATTGTAGACTTAAAGGAAATGAAAACATGTTTTGTTTTTCCTTGCACGTATGATTTTCTGTCAAGGCATAATTTTTCTTATCGTTCTGCTTAACTCTAGTTGACTAAACTGAGCAATGCGTTACCATCACCCACATAAGGTGCAAGCAGCTTGTAGGGCTCTACAAGATAAGCAGCCCTACATTCTCCCTTTCAGCACCCACAAGTCTTTTCCTACAAAATGCTCTCCTAGTTCTATGCATTTCATAAAAGGGCAATGTCAGAGAGATAGGGAACTCTAGTATGATGGACATCGAGAAATTGGAAATGCAAAACAAGGGTGTGAGGACTGCTCTTATAGTTACAGGCTGCAGGCCTGCAGTAAAGGAAAGGGCAGGAAGCACCCCTTCTCGGACTGATCAGACCTTCCTCTGCCTCACCTTGAAGAGCAACGGCACCAAATTCACACTGCAGGGGTGCAGACCACCGAGAACTGCAGGATTCTCAAGCTGACCCTCACTCCCTCTCCAGGACCCAGTACCTCTTGTGACCCATTTACATCTCCAGTTTTTGCTACTGGGGACCCCAGCCCATCTTGGCTGCTCTTGAAACGGCCAGTACCCCAAAACTATTCTTTCATCCTTAATCTATCTCGCACTTCATACCCATGCATCACCAAAACTACAATTTCTGTAGTGCATCTTAACTCAGTTAAGAAAGAAGGATGAATAAACTAGTTTATTGTATGAAGATGGCTGTCAAGACTACTTGGTAAAAAACGGTGTTCACCCTGTGAAGGGAAAGTGGCTGTGTCCAAGTGCATAGCCCCGGGATGAATACTCAAGGACTTTTTCTCAGGACATCCAAATAGCTTTATGTTCTGCAGTGTCCCACTGCCCAACTCACCCTTAACTGAAGAAGGTATCTGAACACCATGGTTTTTGCTTCTCTTTTCCTTCCCAAGAAGGCCTTACTCAAGTGGAACATCCTCAGTGGTACGGCTTAAAGACATAGACTTTGAAAGGGAAAAGAGCCTTTAGGGATCTTCAGAGATACTTCAGAGGAGCATCCTTATTTTTAGTTCTCTTCTTTTCTGCAAGTTATGTGAAGAAATTGTTTAGCAAAGTAAAAGACTTGTAGTAATCTTTTAGTAATTTAAATTAGCTGTATGCCAATTATTTCCAGGTACTATAAAAGAAAATATAATTAAAACAAATATGATGGTCAAACTTAAGAGTTTATTTGGTTGCTAGGCTTTGTTTACATAATAATGTTTCAATCTTTTCATATTGAATGTCATTACAATCAAGCCTCAAAAATCTAAAACATAACCATGGATTGTGATTCTAAATCCATTGGTAAGTTGGCTGTATGGAACTTAGCATGCATGAGCTAGACATGACTGAGCAACAGAACAACAACTGAAAACCCACTTGCCCTCAGTTTCTCTTACTAGAAAAGAATATTTTATTTTTTGACAACATAATGGATTGTCATTTTTGTCTTACTGTTGTTATGGGTTGAATTATATTCCCCATAGAAAATATGTTGAAGTCCTAACCTCAAAGTGTCACCTGTTTTGGAAATAGGGTCTTTGAAGAAGCTGTCAAGTTAAAAAGTCATTAAAGTGCACCCTAGTCCAATATGACTCATGGCCCTGTAAAAAGGGGAAACTTGGACACAAACACAGACATTCATGGAGGGAAGACAAAGTAAAGAGACACGCAGAGAACACACGGTGAAGACAGGATTGAGGTGATGGATCTACAAGCAAAGCAGTTCTAAAGAGGGCCAAGCAAACCCCCAGAAACTAAGAGGCAAGAACGTACGCCCCCACAGGTTTTAGAGTGAGAATAACCCTGCCCGCCCCTTGATTTTGGACTTCTAGCCTCCAGAATTCTAAGACTGTAAATTTATGTTGTTTTCAGCCATCTAGTGAGTGGCAACTTGTTAAGGCAGTTCTAGGAAAATAGTACATTAGTCAAGTTGCGACTTTCATCGGCTAAACAATGTTCCTGTAAGCCTTTCTGAGCAAGGACTCATATACATGCATTCCTTCATTTCTGGAGAGGAGCTCAAATAATATCCAGCTGTCAGCTGTCATATCATTTCTCTCTGCCTTTCTGACATTTTCTCTCAGAGTTGCAGTACAAGCAAACTACCCAGAAGGATCACAAAACAAATAGAATCAGATGAACTAAGGTAAAGTTAAAATCATGTTGAAAGGACAAAAATTAATTCTCTAGAGATCCCCAAGGACCACTTTGTATAATGTACCAAATGGATAAAAATTATGAAGAGAAAACTCAAAGAAATAAACTTCATAGTTTTAAAAGCACATAGGATAGAGATGATTAAATGACAGTTTAACCTTATCTCTGGCATAGTTTTTAACATATTCATATTTTATTGTATAATTGAAAGGTACTTTTTAAAGAGTGAATAGAAACTTCAACTTTGCTAGTATTATACCTCTTTACATTTAGATAAAGATTAATCTAAGAGAACACTCTATTAGCAGACTTATCACATAGAGTTATGTTAATTGAAGAAAGGAGAAGAAGACAAAATGCTCTCCAAAGGGCCCCTAGTCATCTTTATTTAAGAGCATATCAAATCCATGTAAATTATCTGTTTACCAGTTAAGTATGTCAATATTGACCTACCAAGTCCTCATTCCTTTGAGAGATTGGTGGGTGTCATCTATTTTCACTGCCAACTGCCCCCTTTCACTTTCTTCTTGTTAGACTTGAAACAACGTTTGAAGATGCATCAATAGAATGGAGAAGAACGAACTAATCAGTGTGGAGCAGAACCAGGGTTGTGTTCAAAAGATGGCTTCCTAGTATTTTTGCACAGATATACAATGTTGCTCACACTTCTTACCATGCCATGGATAAGGGAGGGTTTCATGTTATATCCATTAACAGTGGTGGCCAGGCTCACAAAAGTTCCCTATTCAGCCTCCATAGCTCCTTCTGGGTCCTGAATAAAGCCAAAAGGCTCATCTGGGGGACCCCTGGCATCTGTCAATGCGGGTCTGGGGCTTCAGAGTAGAAGGGAGGTTATATGCTCATAATTTACTAAAAGCAGCATGTCTACTCGTTCTCACTTTCTCTCTCCTTACTCTTTGCCTCTTTTCTTTTTGACTGTGGAATGAAACCTAAACTCTCACTATCACAAACCAAGAAAGTAAGAGGGTGAGAGAAGCAGGACCAGGACTGGATCGTATTCCTAATCAAATGGTCAGGCACTGGGTGCGAAACTCAATAATGGCAGAGTGCCTGGAGAGACAAGGCATGGTGAAGAGAGCGCAGACACATTGAGCACAACTGAAGAACGTAGTTGGAACCTAGTGGAGTGCTGGGAGCCAACACACGAGACCCTACCCATGACAAGGCCATGAGGGGGAAAACCTGACGGGCAAGGCGGATCAGGTTTTCAGGGATTTCGAAAAGCCCAGCTCACAAGATCCCACCCATGACAAGGTCACGCGGAGAAAGCCCGACAGGCAAGGCAGATCAGGTTTTCAGGGATTTTGAAAAGCTGTCCCCGGCGCTCACCTTAAAGATGATATCTGTATTTCTGATGACTGCCTCAATAGACTACTCCCTAATTTCTGTGACACAGGCAGAAGGCCTTCCCCGATCTCTTCCCAAATAAGAATTTAGAACTTTAATCAATAAGTTTCCCAGGTGGTGGTATTTTATGAGATTATCCAGGGTGAAAGGAGTGTTTTAATTTAAACTCCTTTGCTGGTAGTTTGTTAGCCAAATGCATTTATGCCCTTGGTACTAATATGCATGATTGCTTATAATATCCTAATCATAAAATAGCATAAAGAACCTGATTATATAAAAGCCCTAATAGACATAGAGCCTTTTTGAGGGGTGAAGGAGTCCTATTAGAAAACATAAGAAAAATTATTCTACAGGTGGTTATTGGGTTGACATTTGCTTGCTGTGTTTTGCTTGCTGTGTTTTGCTTGCTGTGTTTTTGCTTTTAATGTGCTAAGGTTGTGTTATAGAAACCATTGTTAATATAGTTAAAGATCTAGAGAAATAAGAACTTAGCCCTAGTGTGGTAACAATGAGATGGTTGTTAATTGTCAGCCAGGAGTGCTAGGCAGAAGCTGCCTCACCAAAGTCACAGAGTCAGTATGGGGTAAACTTCTTAGATAAACGCAACTGATAACTTTTGCAGAAGGATTAATTTTTGTATTAACAAAGATATAATTCTACTTTGTACTACTGCCCTATGAGACTGCTACCTTTCAGTTAAGGTCACCATAAAAACGGAAAATAGGTTTACATTCACCTGACCTGCATAAAATGTAAATAGCCCCAAGGCCAGAAGATCATGTGCTAAGAATTACTATAGAATTAGAAAGCAAAAAACATCCTGCTTTTCCTAAAAAACAAAATGATGTAATACTAATCCTGTGTAATCATGAGTAAGCATCTTGTACCTTGAAAACGTTCTGAGAAAGGGTATAAAACCTGTTGTCAAAAAGTAAAACACAGACTTGGCCCTATCAAGGCTGGTCTCACGTGTCTTCTCTCTCTCGCCGACGCTGTTCATCCTGAGGGTATCCCCTGGATCCTGCCGAGGCTGGACCCCGGCAGTAGAGGGTTAGGGATCCTAGCAGATGGACAGAATCCAGGTTGGGGTAATCTTGGGGCAGAAACTACTAGTCATTGCCTGGTGTCTATCCACAGGAAATTAGAGTTTCAGGTACCAAAACTGGGTTTAGGGACACAGTGTCAGGCTGTAGAGAAGGTGAACTGCAGTGTAAAGAAAAGAGAATGACAAAAGTATGGGGACAGGAATGAGATAAGAAGTTCACATCTGCGAATGAAGACTTAAGATGCAGGAGGAGCTGCAGTTCAGGAAGCAGAACAGTAATCCTGACTGAGGCACCTAGTCCTGAGTATAATCAGCAGAGAAGTCTGCGTGGTCTCCTCGGAGACACTCATGCTACTCTGGTGGAAGTCAAAGTGTTAGCCCCTCAGTTGTGTCTGAGTTGTTGCGACCCCAGACTCTAGCCCACCAGGCTCCTCTGTCCATAGAATTCTCCAGGCAAGAATACTGGAGTGGGTAGCCGTTTCCTTCCCATGGGATCTTCCCAACCCAAGAATTGAACCTGTATCTCTTGCACTGAATGCAGATTCTTTACTGTCTGAGGCACCAGGGAAGTCCAAAGAGGGAAGCTGAAGCTCAAGTTTAAAACTTAAAGTGTTAGTCGCTTAGTCATGTCTGACTCTTTGCAACCCTACGGACTGTAGCCCACCAGGCTCCTCTCTCCATGGGATACTCCAGGCAAGAACATTGGAGTGCATAGCCATTCTCTTCTTCAGGGGATCTTCCCAGTCCAGGGATTGAACCAGGTCTTCTGCATTGCAGGCAGATTCTTTACCATCTGAGCTACCAGGGAAGCCCTGCCACTCTGTTACAAAGTGCTAAACTTCGCCTGATTGGAGATGGAAGATGGAAGTGGTTAAGAATTCCTCACCCATGATTGGTTCAACACAGAAATTGGGATGAGATGGGACTTATAGAAAAATGGCTCTAATGAAAGCCTTAGGGAAATAGAATCGGGGCACTGGCAATAGTTTAGGGAGTGATAGCACATTTGGAAGATATCTCCTGAGCACGAATTTTTTAAAAGAGTGAAACAAGTTTTTATTTTCAGCTAAAGTTTCTCATTTTATGACATTCATAAACCTTCTCTTTAGTATGAATTGTCTACTACATTATGTAGTGGAATCATGGGGCTTTTCCACCTCCATTCTTTCTAATTTATAGTTTTTCATTTACAGTATACTACCAACCACATTTTCTCATTATATCTTATGGAACTACTTCTTTTAAAACTCTGATACTTGGTAGTATATGTGTGTTCAGTCACTCAGTCATGTCCAACTCTTTGTGACCCCATGGACTGTACTCTGTCAGGCTCCTCTGTCCACAGGATCTGCCAGGCAAGAATATTGGAGTGGGTTGTCATATCCTATTCCAGGTGATATTTCTGACCCAGGGATCAAACCCACATCTCCTGCATCTTCTGATTGGCAGGTGGATTCTTTACCACTGCACCACCTGGGGAGCCCTGCTTGATGGTACACTTTACCTTTTATTTGAGCCCCTACAGGCATACCTGACTTCCCAGGTGGCACAGTGGTAAAGAATCTGCCTACCAATTCATGCATGTACAGGAGTATCTAAGTGACTATCTTCAATATCAACAATATCATCACCATACTGTACTCGGACTCTGTTACTCTGAAAGTTGCAACTATTTAAACCAGGATGAACTTCTGTATTGCCATTCTTTTTTAAAAACAATTTATTTATTTATTTTAACTGGAGGCTGATTACTTTACAATATTGTAGTGGTTTTTGCCATACACTGACATGAATCAACCATGCGTATACATGTGTTCCCCATCCTGAACCCCCCTCCCACTTTCCTCCCCATCCCATCTCTCAGGGTCATCCCAGGGCACCAGCCCTGAGCACCCTGTTTCATGCGTCGAACCTGGACTGGCAATCTATTTCACATATGATAATATACATGTTTCAATGCTATTCTCTCAAATCATCCCACCCTCACCTTCTCTTTTTTCTTTTTTTTACCAAATATACTCTTGGTTAAAATTAGAAGTTAGATAACTTCTGTTTTGTTTGAATTATTTCCATACCCAATAAAATTTTGTCACTGATTTTTTTTCCAATTATTCATAAATCTTTCTGGGACAGAATGCACTAGTAGAAAACACTGTATCTCTACGGTGTTGGAAACCATTGTCGACTGTCTTTCTTCTTGCCACTCATATTCAGTTGGTCACAAAGAAAGCTCTGTAATTTCTCTGCCTTTCCACCAACACTAACAGTGCCTAACTCCAGCTTTCACTATCACTCACCTGAACATGTCACTCCTGACTAGTTTGCCTGCTTCCAGTCTCTTATATTTTTTAATCTATCCATATTCTGCTTACCTTTCTAAAACATATATGTCTAAATATTTCCTCTCCTTAAATATCCACTAACTTCTAATTGTCTACAAGACCAAAAACATACTCATAGTGTGGCACAAAAACTCCTTAGAGTCTAGCCCTAACCAATTTATTTTTCTGCTGCTTCTTTGATGTGACCTACTCTGGTCACATCAACATACTTACTGTATCTCAATGTTGGTATGTCATGAACTTGTTTTGATTGACTTCTGTCCTTGAGAACTCTTTATCCCTCTTTCTTTGTTACAAAGCCACCAACGTCCAGATCAAATGGTACCTCCTCTGGAAAGTCTGCATGTCCTATCCCTTCTCTCTCCCCACCCTCAACCAATCAAGTCATCCTTCCTGCTTCCTGGTTCTTTGTATAGATCTATCTTAATAACATTCACCCTATCCCATCACATCAGTTATAATTCATACATTCTTTTCTTCTACTCAGTCAGCTTCTGAAAATCATGCAACATGCCTTATTAATATTTAAAGACTTAATATTTAAAAGGTGCTTACCACCTGCTAGGTACTCAATATGTATTCATGTTAATAAAATGAATAAAATAAATTAATTCACATAGAATCTAATGCCGTGATTGTGATAGTACTAGCCCTTAACCTAGTTCTCATCCATCTTTAAATGAATTGAAGATTTTTACAGAATTTAGAAGTTTTCATGATTTTTTCACTGAGACAACAATCTTAACAAAAATATAGAAGCTATCTTCATACATACATACATATATATTCAATACATATCTATACACACATATACATACATACAATTATTCTGCTGAAGATCATAAACACTCAAGCATTATAAGAAACCTCCACTAAAGATGTACACAGTACTCTGGAATCATTTATATACTTCACTGCATTGTGTAGACTTTTCATGTTGTGTGCCTTTAAATAACCTTGACTTGGTATGTCCATGGTAACCAGAACCATGTACAGTCTAGGAAAATGTTACTGATTCTCTCCTTGAATTTCAAGAAGCACTTCTCTGTGATGCTTACAGCCTAAATTACTAGATTTTCCCCCTTTGAAAGACTCTTTTAAAGGGAATTTTCTAATATGGAAATTGTTTCTTATAAAACAGCAAAAATTATACAGTGGATATCTTACATTTACAGTGGATAATCTATTAGCTGCAATCACAAGCTTCAGTATCTTATTTGCTAAAAAATATCTCTCCTAGACTTAGCAAAATTACCCCATTTAATTACATTGTCTTGTAAAAACAAAATATGAAGGGACCTTGATTTAAAAAGGGGCTATGGGATTCTTTTCACAGCCTATCATAGAGTCTTTCAAGCTCAAATATGCCAGCCAGAGCAACAAAGCCTGAAAGAATAAAGACATGATTTGGAAGGCCCTATAAATAAAAAGTTGAGCATAGTAAAACTGAGACATTCATTCTTTTTACTGATTTTACAGAGGGAAATGGACACTATTTGAAAAAGATTTTTATGCATCCATAGATGAGAGCATTGAAGTTTGTTGCCAAAGAAAGGATACTCAAAACCAAAATGGACTGTTGTGTATGATATTTACACTTGATATTAGTGAATGCTTAATAAATGTCAAGAACTACTTTTCACCAGGGTTAGCTCAATCCATACTCACAATAAATACTGGTGGTAAACATTATTATTATCTCCATTTACAGAAGAAGAAATGGAAGCACAGAGAGGTTAGTAACTCTCCCAAGGTCACATTTCTAGCAGTTAGCAGAACTAGGATCAAAACTTAGGAAGTTGCATTTCCTTTTCTAGGAGATCTTCTGGACCAAGGGATCAACCCCTTGTCTCCTGCTTGGCATGCAGATTCTTTACCATAACACAGGCGCCCCCCCCTCCTGGAGCTCTGCGGGCCAAGGGAGCGGGGTGGGGGAGAGGGGAGGGAGCCTGGAGCTCTGTGGGGCCCCAGGGAGCGGCGTGGGGGAGAGGGGAGGGAGCCTCACATGGAGGGGACGTTTGTATAATGATGGTGGGTTTGCCTTGCGGTACAGCAGAAACCAACGCAACATGGTGAAGCAATTTTCCTTCAATTAAAAAAAATTTAAAACAAACTGTGAAGCCTGCTCCTGATCCCACATTCTACACTTAGGACTGCACTTCCAGGGAATATTCCTGAAGGAGTTTGATGCCAAGCTAGATAGAACATAGGTCTGAAACTTAAGGCAAATCTTATTAGTCATAGATATGAGGCTCTCTTTTCAGAAGGAAAAAAATATCAAACTTTATTTGAAAATTGATAGTAAGGCCAAGTTTTTTGCAGTGGAGGATACACTTTATAGACAGAGAAACAACATTTTTATTAATTTCTTGATCACAGCTACTAAGAGAACTGAATAAAATTTTTTGGCCACTAGGGGCCTGGTGGGCTACAGTCCATTGGCAGAGTCAGACACGGTGGAGAATGCACGCAGCAACACAGCTATTTGAAATAACATATGGATCATGTAATTTCAGTATAGATTTAATTTAAATTTTGATTATTGTGGATTACAGGGTTTTTTTATGTATGGAGAAATTAAAACTGTAGAAGAAATACACTAATGAATATCCAAATAAATCTATTCTGGTTTATGTATGTAGCATCAATCCCTTTAAAATTGCACCACTAAAATAGATGACATTTGAACATTTTGGCACTGAAAATATGAGACATTTTCCACACATGTGCATACTCTCACACACACAATTATCTGAAAATAAAGTTTAATTCCCCCTACACAAAACAGATATATGAAAATATTATTTACAAAATAGATGAATAACAGGAATATTTTAGAACTTAGATCTTTTTACTCCTAATCCATTACACCTTCTATGAAGAAACATTAGTATCAAAATGCATTTAAAAAGTATTATTGTTATCTGAAATGATGCATTAAGAAAAAGCATGTTGAGAGCAATGAATGGTTTTTCACAATTTTCCAAGAGGATGCAGACACTGGATGAGTCAGGAACGTGTGGAGGAATACATGGACCTTCCCACAACCTCATATGAATATCTTCATGAAAACACAAAAAAATGTAGACTTGAAGGAGAGCCTCACATTCAATGACTAGGCTTGGGCCTGTTTCTTATTGTCTGCGGCTTTTCCATGAACTATTTTAGAAGGAAAATGCTGTATTTTCCACTTTGCATCCAGCTTATTTCAACTTCCTCATGAGCACATTTCAAATCAAGTAAGATATGACACTCAGCTTGAGTTAGGAACTTCAATAGCCAAGGCTTCGATGGAGTTATAAAGGGAAATTGGTAAAAAATAGTTATTCTAACTTTTGGGGTTTTGTACACAAAAACATTATAAGGTCATGCAATATCTCAAGATTAGCTCTTAGGAATAAATTCTTAAAAAAGTTAACATGTGTTTAGATTTGCTCACACAGAAACAGCTTTTACAATTCCCTGTTAGTTGCATTGTATTCTGTGATAAGAACAACCTCTATCCATAATGGTTAAAGGGCCATTGTAAGAAAAGATGGAAATAGGGAACCTGGAATTTCAACCTTGCCCTGAAGGTCAGTGCTCTTTTGTTCTCTAGAGTCTCATCATAGAACTTGTGTGTCTTAATATGAACTAACATCTACCTTTCACATCAAGGTGCAATTGAACTCTTGGTGCAAGAGATAGCAGGATAGATGCCCTCTCTTCTCTGCAACGTGACATGACTGAGTAGATGGGGCTCCACCAAGGTCACAGAGTTCATGCAGGAATAGAAAGGACACCAGTTCTGACTATCAAAGCGTTCCTCTGCTACAAAGAACCTGCAGGAGACACAAGATATGAGAGATGGTGCTATTGCATATAAAGTGTCCGTGTGAGCAGAAGAGAAGGGGACTACAAAACCAAACAGTGATAAAACCACTGATAAAAGATGCAGGATATTACAAAGCAGGGCAGCACTCTTCAGGGGAACAGAGAGGAAAGCAATCCAACACAGGTTCAAAATATCAGCTCACGCTTACTCTGATTCTGTTGAGTTCACTCAGTCCCTGGCCCCATTTGAAGCCCTTCCAACATGGTGATTTCTTTGAGAGGATGACATTAAGATTATGGCCAAACTAACTGAGCAGAAACTAGTCTGGTTGCATTTTAGGTTTTACTACATGAAGCCAATTTATAGAATTATGGTTATATTATACACTTTCCTCTAAAGAGCAATCATTTGCTGATCTCTCCTGATTGTAATCACATTTGTTGCTTCTATTCCAGATGATTAGTGCTGGCTTTGTAACACAATACAGTGCTGTGATTGTCCTGAAACCACATTCATTATTAATCAAGGATGGTCATATGCCTGGATGACTCTATTCCAAAAGCATAAATAATCTATCAAGATTTGCCAAGGGGTGATTTTGCTTCCTCCATTGTTAGAATTATTTATTTTAAGATTTTTTTAGAACCACGCAATTTCCTTCTTTTTAATAAAAATCATTTATTCTTCCACATGAGCCACATTTTATAAATAACCTTCTTTTATGGGTAAAAATGGATCTAATTCAGCTTATCTTCTCTCTCTGTACTATTATGTGCAATTTATGTCTCTAAATGATTGAAAAAAATGGAGAAGAGCCTCATTTGTGGGCAGACTGATCAAGAGCTAGTGTACTGCATGTGCTTACATTTTCTACTGAAATGATCCAAGGGCAGATATGAGATTTTGCCCATCATTAGAGTTGTCTTTCTGTTGTAGAGTGAGGCTTTAATATGAGTTAAATTTAAAAAAAAAAAAACTTCCTTGGGAAAATAAATTATGGTCTTAAAAGACTGTACTCTTGGAATAACAGACTGAGTCCACATTGTAGGTACAAATGTGGTTTCTGGCAACCATGAGTTGCTTTCCAGGCAAAATTTCCTCCTCCAGAAAACTTTGCTGTTTGATATTCTCTGCAAAAAAATCCTTTCAGTTAAAAATCTGTAGGCAAAATAATAATGAGTGGTCTGAGCCTCTAGGCATTCTAAATTGTATATTCTTTGAAGGAAAAAAAAAAAACTCCAAGAAGGTGTTCTTTAATGAGTTAAAAGAACATAATAAAACATATGCATAATTTTGTTTAAAAAAATAGAAGCTGAATAAAACCAACTACTTTCAAGTAGAAATGGCATCTGAAGTGAAACTTTGGCTCTATCTGCTCTACAAATCACTTGCAAAAATGCTAATCATTGCTTTAATTATTGCTTTATTTTGTTAAATTCACCATGTGTTTTCTCATAAAAGGTTATTTTCAAGGAAAGGTTGAACTCTCTTACCACCTCATGCTCTCCTGAAGTAGTGTGGAAACTCAGGAGAATACTAATAATTGTGATAGTAAAAATAATAATATATGATTTATAAAAAGAAAAGTAACTTTCTTCTCTAAAAAAGTTAATTCATGTACACACACACACACACACACACACACAAATGTTGTTGTTCAGCTGCTAAGTCATATCCAACTCTTTGTGACCCCATGGACTGTGGCGTTCCAGGGGTCCCTGTCCTTCACCATCTCCTGGAGTTTGCTCAAATTCATGTCTATTATATATAATATTAATATTTAATGTTAGTGTTTTTAAAAAGTTCCTCTTCATTGGAGAAATTGAAGAATTGCAGTAAGCCATCCATGAAATAAAAATCTATGTTGAATGGTATATATGCTTTAAAATATATGAAACATTATGCAAACCTCTTTTTAAATGATGGCATTGCTCTTGATAACTGCAAGTTAGTCTAGCAATTTGAGAAGCCTTATTTATAAGACTTAACATTCACCAGCCTTCCAATCTCAACAACAGTAAAATAACTTCTGTTTTTGCTGAAATTAAAAATACTAACTTCTGCAACCTCTCACAAAAAGGACTATTACATATCTGAAGGACAAATAAAATACTGGCTCCGCCAGATCCCACCTCAATTCACACCTTTCCTGGACTATTCATTTGATTCTACAGGCCAACAATGTGGCTTCCTTTAGTCTCTGGTTTTGTACTCTTTTCAGGAAATAGAGGCTACCATCTATGAGCTCAAACAGGAAAGGTCACCAGGTAAAGCAAAGGTCAGAATGTCACCCATCTGTATTTGACTGTGTTATCATATAGCACCTGCCTGTAAAATTTGCCAGCTACTTATCAACTATACCAGCCTCATTTCTCTAACTGTTTACAGGTAGTGTTCACCAAAGGGCATCAGATAAGGAATTAGACACCCAGTCCTGGCAATTAAAGAATATATTGAACTTAGTTCCCTAAATAGATAGAGTCCTCTGAAACACCTTTTAAACCAGATTTCATTTGAGCTGCAAACCGGAAGACTTTCACTAGGAATTGTCCCAGCCCCACCCTCCCACGGACTGGCTCAGAGTTACACAGGTGACACCCAAATGCAGCAAGTGGGGATGCAGGACAACGACCTGTTTCCTGGACATCAGATCCTGGAGAGCGCTTGGATGGACGGCAATGAGTCTGGGGCAAGGTCATGAGCAGAGAGGTTTTATCAAGCTGGATAGGTAGGAAACAAGGCCAAGATGCTATCACTTTGTTTCTTTATATTTCACTGATCAGAGAGGCCCTCTTAGGTTGGATGGACAGATAAGTATATAAAAGAGAGGGCCCAGAATAAATGCCAGTTCCTTGATTCTGTGTTTACACCCCCTTCATTCATATTTAAACTTACAAACTGAAACATGTTTCTACCTACCAAATGCAATTATTTCCTATATAATACACCCTCACCATCTATTAAAAAAGAGAAGACCCCAAATCCCATAAGTTTCTGTTTTCATTTTGAAGTAATGCTCATTCTTCTTCCAGTAAAGCCACACTCCCTCTTTGATATTTTTCAACTAAATATTATAGATTCACAACTATCACTAAATCTAATTTAGGAAATATGTTAATAGATATAAATATCATTATGATAAAGCAAGAGAAACATATGATAGCTACTCTAATCTTCATTTTTGCATTTGAAGGTTGCAGGTGGTAGCTATAACCTTGTCGTTTAATATTGATTCAATGTTCTCTTTTCTCTCTGCCAGCCTCCAGGTGGACCTGGCTCTTTATGACTCATACGTTCATTGCTAAAGGAACTTAGCTCTAAATTGTATTGTTATAATTCTCACTTAATTGGGTATAGAAGTACTAAAAGGCACTCCAGTAATGCTAGTTTCTAGAACTAGGTTTCATTTTCACTGTGAAACACAAACACTATTTCTTGCTGATCATCAGATTCAAGATCCCCAGCTAACGCAACAAACTCCTTCTTTGCCCGTTGGTAAAGAGGGACTAAAACTCCAAATCGCCAGATGGTTGTCTCAACACCTAGTTCAGTGCTTCCTCATGAAATCTTACATTAACTGTTAACAATACCACTCAGTCAACACAATCCAAAGTAGTAGGACTAGAAGCAGATATTCTGTAAGAGACTCATTGATGATAATGATAATGAGAGAAGTCATGAACATTTCTACCCTTGGCTCCACATCCACGATTTTTGGCTAAGAAACACCATATACTGGTAACAGCTGAAAGTACATATTGCATCTCATAGGAAAGGACCCCATCCTCAAAGAGGTTGTTATCCAACTGACTCCATACTTAAGCCTTTAAGAAGGCATTTCCTCATGCCATCAGACCATTTATTGCTGCATGACAAGGTAAATAGCAAGACAGAAAATCCTTTGTTAGAGTGTAGAATACTCTGTGACAATTAAGGCATTTAAAATCTATGGATTATTATAAAATTCATGTGTACAGGCCATAAAGTAGAAGAAAACAACTTTGAAAAAAAGAATAAAGTGAAAGGAAGCACTCTACCCCATATTAAGGCCTACTATATAGTTATGGTAATCAAAGCAGTGTGGTATGGATGGAAGGATAGATACAAAGGTAAATGAAACAGAATAAACAATCCAGAAACAGACCTGCACACATATAGCCAACTGATTTTTCTGACAAGAGTGCCAAAGCAATTCAATGGAAGAAGAACATACTTTTCAAAAAATGATATGGAACAACTGGACACACATAGGTGCGTACACACACACACAGAGTTAACCTCAACCTAAACATTATATCTTTCACAAAAATTACAAAAAATAGATCACAGGTTAAATGTACAAGGAAAACTATAAAAGTTTTAGAAAAAATAACACAGGGGGAAAACACTTGGGATCTAGGTCTAAGCAAAGAGTTTGTGGACTTGATAGCAAAAGCATGATCCATAAAAGAAAAAATTGATCATTGGACTTAATCAAAATGAAAATCTTTTTCTTTGTGAAACATCCTATAGAAGGTATAAAAATAAAATTTTTATTCTGGAGAAAATATTTGCAAACCCCATGTCTGAAAAAGGACTATTATTTAGAACTCTCAAAACACAACCATTAACAAACCAATTAGAAAATGGACAAAAAACATGAATAGCTATTTCACTCAAGAGAATATACAAATAATAAGTAGGTTCATGAAAATATACTCAACACAATTAGCTATTAGAGAAATAGCTAATACCAAACAAAACCTCAGTGAGATATCACCCTACATCTATCAGAATGGCTAATATAAAAAGCAGTGATAAAACTAGATACTGAGGAGAATGGAGAGAAGTTAGGGCATTATTTTCCTGGTGGAATGGAAAATGATTCAGCCATAATGGAAAAGAGCTGGCAGTTTCCTATAAAATTAAACATTCAATTTCCATATGACCTAACAATTACACTCTTGAGCATTTATCCCAGAGAAATGAAAACTTAAATTCACACAATGTATACAGGAACACTCATAGTTCCAAACTGGAAGCAATCCACATGTCTTTCAATACACAAATGGTGAAACAGACAGATATATACATACCACAGACTATTACTCAGCAACAAAAAGGAAAGAAGTATTGATACATGCAACATGGATAAAATGCCAGGGAATTATACTGAGTGGAAAGAGCTAATCCTAAAGGTCATATGATATTTTATTTCATTACATTACATCTTTGAAATAAAATTATAGAAATGGAGAAGAGGTGAGTGATTACCTGGAGTCAAGGATGGGAGTATGAAAGAGAGGTGGGTGTGGCTATAAAGGGCAACATAAGGGCCACTTGTGATGATGAGATATTCTGTTCCTTGACTGTATCAATGTCAATATCCTACTGATGGCAAGAGCATGACAAGCTGGAAAAGCAAATCTATACCTAGAATAAATATCTGTTCCAGGGGACCCAAATTGCCAAGAGCAATTTCACCTCTCCTTGAAATAGGTGTGTAGTGCAGTCAACCTATATTAGACAGCTGGCTGGTACTCCTGGGGCAAGGGAACCACACTGCAGGCTCAGTAGTAGACTCTACTGTTAACAGATTAGGTATTCTGTGCTCATGTTACTCAAATTAGCCTTGGTGAAGAGAAACTCCTATTGTCAAGGTCATGCATAATCTGCATCTCCCCATGTGGATTCTTTGGAGTTCGTTAAGCAAGTACTGCAGTTTATAAGCAACCACTGACTCTCACCCATGTAGCGGCTCCTCTTGTCCATCTGATTGTTGAGAAGTTCCTCTGCAGTGGGTGCTCTTTGCCATCCTACCTTCTTTCTGTTGCCATATAACATTTTTTAAAGCTTTTGTGTGTCATTTGTTTTCTTTGAGTCACTTTCATAGTTCATCCAAATGAGAATTCTTTTATTTTTATTTTCTTTTTACTTAACCTGACATTCTCAACTTTTAATTAGGAAACCTTACTCATTCACATTCTAGTGAATCCGCAAAAGGAAATAAAGGAAATAAATGTAATAACAAGAAACATGCTAATGTGGTTTATATACCAACTATGTCCCAAAATAGCATCTTTGCCAGTGAATTATGCCTAAAAGTTTATAATTTCATGTCTATAGTATGCCTTAATATAAAGCTATTGGAAAAAAATGTTACTAGACTAGTTGTTTAGTTTTGAATCACAAAATATAGTACTATAGTGTATAAATAATATGTTCCATGCATTAAAATTAATACAAAGTAAACATAGCTTCATTTTTGTGTTATCTTTGGAGCTTTCTAATAACATTTACAAATTTATTTTTACCATTAAATAATTATTCAGAGAGTAGATAGAACAGTATCACGAAGCTCATTTTATGAACATAAATAATGAGATAAATAAGCAGTTGGATATTTATGTCTGAGGCTGAGGTTGAGTGAGGTCTGGGCTGAAACTTCATAGGGGAAGTGATCAGCATAAAATGGTATTTAAAGTTATGAAACTGAAGAGGATCCCATAGGAAAGGGCGTAAGCCAAAAAAGGGAAGTCAAAGAACTAAGCCTGAGGTGTAAAATTTCGGCATCAAGTTGCTCAAAAGCAACAGGGAAAGGAGTCTGAGACAGGGCATCTAGACAGATGGTCAAATTAGTCTCCTGGAAGGCATGTGCAGAAAATGTTTAAAGGAGAAGAGCTCAACTGTGTGATGTCTTAGAATGAAGTCTAAAAATTAATGAGTGGATCTAGCAATGTGCAAGACATGATGACTTCTTGATAGCAAGAAACCTTGCTGTCCTCCCTTCCAAACAACTTCCCAAAAGAGCCATAGACAGCCGCTGGACTATGTATATGCCCATCATTCAATGGAATCTAGTCGCTTAGATTATATGACAAATAGAGATGTAACAGTGAAAATGAAAATAACAACTCTGGATTGAGTATTTACTCTCTCTGGCAGTGTTAGGCATTTAGAAGGTATTAAGTTGGTTAATAAAGAGGTTACCAGCTATTGATATGCAGTTGAAGAAACTGCCTGCTGGTTTGCCTATGAGGAAACTGAGGTCCAGAGAAATTAAATGATTTCTCTGTTAATAAACGGTAGAGGCAAACTTGATCTGAATTTTCTTGATCTCAAAGTTTACGCCTTCTTCTCTACCATAATTAAATATTGACAGAGATATGCATCTAGTTACATCTATGTGTCATTATAATAATTAAAAAAAAGAGGATGAAAAGAGAAGTCTGGAGGGAAAATTTTTTTGCTAGAAGTGTCAAAGCCACCAGGGAAACCTGTCTTCAAACCAGATAGTGCTGACTACTGTATAAACAACTTGGATATTTTGAAGAAAAAATTAACTGCATTTATAACTAGTTCAGATATCTTTCCATAACATCATTAGGAGAACTGTCCCAGTTAATTAAAGGAAAACAAGCTTGTTTTCATAAATATACACATACTGACACAAACTTCTAGGATTATTAAGAATGCTAGATATTCTCCAATCATTGTCAGAAATCAAACTTCTATAAATAAATCAGCATGCATTTCTCTACCCAGGACCTACCTGCATAAGGATGGAACTGGGTTCACTGTAATTTAACAATCTCTCTTTCTGTGTCTCTTTCTACCTATATATATATATAATATATATATACCTATATATATATAACATTTATAATATTCCATATTCTCTCTCAATGTATATTTAAAATTTAAACATTTGTAGAGAGAATTTGTAGAGAGAATATGGTGAGAATATATAATAAGAGAGATTCAGCAATAAAAGCTGTTTTGCTACTGCTGGGAATCTTACTCACAGGTGTGTTAGTTATTTTCTTATTCTAATCTTGCTACCAGTTCACTGGGATTAGTATTTTGACAGGTTTGCTTTGTCTTTATTTGCAGCAAGCTTACTGTAGAAAGTTTACTGTTTAATAATAAATATAACCTCACTCATGAGCAAATCAAACTGATAAAAATGTCTGATCAGAGTATTTTCTTCCAACTGCAAATTCTATGCATTGTTAAAATGCATATGGATGATATGGGTATTACTTACTGCTCTTTCTTTTCAATAAATCAAGTCTTCTCTTGATTTATTATTTATATGAGTTGCTTCCAGTAAGCAGTCACTTAGTGCTACTGCAGATACAAAACTAAAGAAAATATGAAATGAACATATAAACTTTAGGAACTCACATCTGACCACATTGTTAATTATTTCACAGAAGAAAATGTTCATGGCTTTTATATAAAATATTTCAATAATATAAAAAGCCAAAGAAAGTGATTTAATATTATTATGATAAATTTGATGCTGGCATTGTTTCTAAAATAAAGAAAAATGGGAACTAACTTTTAATTAATTACATAAAACAACTTTAACAGATATTTCATGTATTTATTCAGCAGATATTCAGATTCTACTATGGACCAGGACTATACTAGGCACTAAGAGTGCAGCAGAAAAAGAAAAAGAACAAGAAAACCCCACACACTTGTGGAGGTTTAATTTCCCAAACAACCTGTATCTGCAGTACTATTATCTCTGTTTTCCAGATAAGAAAACTCAAGCATAGAGAAATTAGTCAATTTGGCTAAGTTTGCATATCTAGTTACGGGGCAAGTAGAAATTTGATTCTAAAGTTCCCCAATATTCTCTCTGTTTTCCACTGTGCTGCATTAAACATGCTCCTCATTACATATCAACTGCCTAAAATTAACAAAAGATTTATAGATCTGCTTTTTAACTCTCCAGAATAAGCCACAAATTTAACACAATACCAATAAAAATAACATTAGTGTGTATTTCTCGAGTTAGACAAATTGATTATAAAATTTAGAGAGAAAGTAAACAATCAAGAATAGCCAGGATATCCCTAATAACACGTACACTGTGAGCCAACTAGCCATACCAGTATCAAAAACATTACAAAATTTCTACAGTTAAAACAGTAGAGTACTTAGGATTAACTAGACCAACAAAAAAGGGCAGAAAATGCAAAAATAGACTTAAGTGCACATAGGTCTATCCAATGGAATTAATTACCTTTATGGATATACAATTTATATACCATGAAATTCATCCATTTAAAGTTTGTAACTCGTTGCTTTATAGAATATTCAGAGTTGAGCAAGAATCACTACATTCTAATTGTAGAACATTTTCTCTCTCCTAAAGGTAATCCTGTACTCATTAGCATTCAGTTATTATTTCCCAGCTCATTACCAAACCCAGGAGACTAGACAACCACTAATATATTTTCCAGTCTCTATAGATTTGCCTTTTCTAGACATCTCATATGAAATGACATTATCCAATAAGTGGTCTTTTGTAATGGGCCTCTTTCATTTAGCATAATGTTTTCAAAATTCATCCATGCCACAGCATGTATCAGTACTTCATTTTTTAAATTGTTGGACAGCTTTATATCATATTTGCTGTCCACTCATCACTTTTTTGACATTTGAATTGTTTTCATTTTTGGCTATTATGGAGAGTACATCTGTGAAAATTCACATATAAGATTGTGTAAATACTTATATTTACAAAATATACTCTGTATTTTTCATACACACACACACACACACTTAGGATTGGAATTTTTGGTTCATGTATAACTCTGTATTTAACATTTTGAGAAACTGCCAAACTGTTTTGAAAATTGGCTGCACCATTTTACATTCTCATCAGCAGTGAATGATGAGAATGTAAATTTTCTTCCAACTTTCTACGGCCTCACCAAGGCTTGCTATTATTGTTCTTTTTTGTTATAGACATCCTAATGAATGTGAAGTGCAGGTATCACAACGTTTAGATTTACTTTTCCCTAATAACTGGAAGGACTGATGCTGAAGCTGAAACTCCAATACTTTGGCCACCTCATGTGAAGAGTTGATTCATTGGAAAAGACCCTAATGCTGGGAGGGATTGGGGACAGGAGGAGAAGAGGCATGTATTTTCTTGATGATATCATTTGCAGTATACAAAGATTTTGTAAATTTTTTGATGACATCTAATTGACCCAATTATTTCTTTTGTTGCTTTGCTTTTGAGAAAAAAAACCAAAAAGCAAAAAACATTGCCTAACCCAAGATAATGAAGATATACTTCTATGCTTTCTTCTAAGAGTTTTATAATTTTATCTCATATTTAAGTATCTGATCCATTTTGAGTTATTTTTGTGTACAGTTAGAAACAGTTCCAATTTCACTGTTTTGCATATGGATTTCCAAATGTCCCGGTCCCATTTGTCAAGCAAACAAACAACAACAAAAAAATAAACACCTATGTTTTCCCCATTGAATGGTCTGGGACCCCTTGTTGGAAATCAATTGACAGTAAATCTATGGACTTTTTTTCTAGACCGTCAATTCTACTCCATCGATGTACATATCTACACTTATGCCCATTCCACCCTTTCCTAATTAAGGTAGTTTTGTATTAAGTTTTGAAATCAGGAACTGTGTTCTTTAATTTTATGATTCTTTTAAGATTATTTTGGGTATTCTGGGTCTCTTGTACTTACATATGAGTTTTAAGATCAAATTTCCATTTATGCAAAAATAAAATAGCAAGCTATAGCTTTCATAGGGATTGCATTAAACCTATAGGTCAGTTTGGGGAACACTGTCATATTAGTGAAAGTCGCTCAGTCGTGTCCGACTCTTTGCGACCCCATGGACTATATAGTCTGTGGAATTCTCCAGGCCAGGATACTGGAGTTGGTAGTCTTTCCCTTCTCCAGGGGATCTTCCCAACCCAAGGATCAAACCCAGGTCTCCAGCATTGCAGGCGGATTCTTTACCAGCTGAGCCACTAGGAAAGCCCAAATAATAAGTCTACCATTCCACATCCAAGAGATATTCTTCTATTTGTTCAGATCTTCTTTAATTTTATTCAGTATTTTGTAGTTTTTAGTATACAAGCTTTGCACCTAAGTGGATTCCTATTTTATTCTTTTTTTTTTTTTTTTGGTAGTAGAAATGGAATTACTTTCATAAATTCATTTTCATTTTTTATATATTTTTTTAAAGTTTTTATTTGGAGGACAATTGCTTTACACTGTTGTGTTGGTTTCAGTGATACAAGGTGAATCAGTCATAAATATACATACGTGCCCTCCGTCTTGAACCTCCCTCCCACCTTCCACCCTATCCCACCCCTCTAGGTAGTCACAGAGCACTGGTTTGAGCATCCTGCATTATACAGCAACTTCCCACTAGTTATATGTGGTAATGTACATGCTTCAATTCTACTTTCTCAATTCATCCCACCCTCTCTCTTTCCCCTGCTGTGTCCACAAGTCTGTTCTCTATGTCTGCATCTCTATTTCTGCCTTCCAAATAGGTTCATCAGTACCATTTTTCTAGATTACACATATTTGTGTTAATAATACAATATTTGTTTTTCTCTTTCTGACTTATTTCACTCTCTATAACAGGCTCTAGGTTCATCCACCTCAGTTCAACTGACTCAAATTCGTTCCTTTCTATGGCTAAGTAATATTCCATTGGGCTTCCCAGGAGGCTCAGTGGTAAAGAATCCACCTGCCAATGTAGGAGATGTGGGTTCATTCCCTGGGTCTGGAATATACCCTGGATAAGGAAATGGCAGGGTCTTCCCTGGTGGCTCAGAGGCTAGAGCGTCTGCCTCCAATGCGGGAGACCCAGGTTCGATCCCTGGGTCAGGAAGATCCCCTGGAGGAGGAAATAGCAACCCACTCCAGTATTCTTGCCTGGAGAATCCCATGGACGGAGGAGCTTGGTAGGCTACAGTCCACGGGGTTGCAAAGAGTCAGACATGACTGAGCGACTTCACTCACTCACTCACTCAAGGAAATGGCAACCCACTCCAGTATTTTTGCCTGGCAAATCCTACAGACAGAGGACCCTGGCAGGCTATAGTGCATAGGGTCAAAAAAGAGTCAGACATGACTTAGCAATTAAACACCACCACCACCAATATTCCACTGTATATATGTACCACAACTTCTTCATCCATTCATCTGTCGATGGACATCTAGGTTGCTTCCATATCCTGGCTATTGTAAATAGCACTGCAATGAACACTGGGGTACATGAGTCTTTTTAATTATGGTTTTTTTCCATGTACATGTCCAGGAGTGGGATTCCTGGGTCATATGATGGTTTTACTTCTAGTTTTTAAGCAGTCTCCACACTGTCCTCCATAGTGGCTGTATCAATTTACACTTTCACCAGTGGTGCAAGATGGTTACCTTTTTCCCACATCCTCTCCAGCATTTACTGTTTGTAGGTTTTTTTGATGATGGCCATCTGACTAATGTGAGGTGATATCTCATTGTAGTTTTGATTTGCATTTCTCTAATAATGAGTGATACTGAAAAATTTTTCATATGTTTACTGGACATCTATATATGTTCTTTGGAGAAATGTCTATTTACATCTTCTGCCCTTTCTTGATGGGTTATTTGTTTTTCTGATATTGATCTGCATCAGCTGCTTGTATATTTTGGAGATTAATCCTCTGTCACTTGCTTCATTTTCAATTATCTTTTCCCATTCTGAGGGTTGTCTTTTCACCTTGTTTATAGTTTTCTTTGCTGTACAAAAGCTTTTAAGTTTAATTAGATTCAGTCTTTAAATTTTTTTGTTCCTATTTCCATTACTCTAGAGGTGTACCAGAAAGAATCTTGCTGAAATTTACACCAAAGAGTGTTCTGATTATGTTTTCCTCTAAGAGTTTTACAGCTTCTGCCCTTAATTTAGGCCTTTAATCCATTTTGAGTTTATTTTTGTATATGGTGTTGGAAAGTGTTCTAGTTTCATTCTTTTACATGTAGCGGTCCAGTTTTCCCAGCACCACTTATTGAAGAGACTATCCTTTCTCCATCATATATTATTGCCTCCTTTGTCAAAGATAAGGTGCCCATAGGTGCAAGGGTTTATTTTTGGGTTTCTATCTTGTTCTATTGATCTATACTTTTGTTTTTATGCCAGTACTACACTGTTTTGATTACTGTAGCCTTGTAGTATAGTCTGAAGTCAGAAAGGTTGCTTCCTCCAGCTCTGATTTTCTTTCTCAAGATTGCTTTGGCTATTTGGGATCTTTTTTGTTTCCATTACAAAAATCTTGTAATTTTTTGTTCTAGTGTTGTGAAAAATGCCATTGATAATTTGATAGGGATTGCATTGAATCTGTAGATTGCTTTGGGTAGTATAGTCATTTTGACAACATTGATTCTCCCAGTCCAAGAACATGATATACCTCTCCATTTGTTTCTGTGATATTTGATTTCTTTATTGGCATCTTATAGTTTTCTGCATTACAGGTCTTTTGTCTCCTTCAGTTCAATCACTCAGTCATGTCCGACTCTTTGCAGTCCCATGGACTGAAGCATGCCAGGCTTCCCCATCCATCATCAACACCCAGAGCTTGCTCAGACTCATATCCATTGAGTCAGTGATGCCATCCAACCATCTCATCCTCTGTTGTCCCCTTCTTCTCCTGCCTTCAATCTTTCCCAGCATCAAAGTCTTTTCCAATGAGTCAGTTCTTCACATCAGGTGGCCAAACTATTGGAGTTTCAGCTTCAGCATCAGTCATTTCAATGAATATTCAGGACTGATTTCCTTTAGGATTGACTTTTGTCTCCTTAGGTAGGTTTACTACTAGGTATTTTATTCTTTATTTTGCAATGGGATTGTTTACTTATTTTTCTTTCTGATTTTTGTTAGTGTATAGAAATGCAAGGGCTTTCTGTGTATTGATTTTGTATCCTGTGACTTTACTAAGTTCATTGATTAGCTCTAATAATTTTCTGATTGCATCTTTAGGGCTTTCTATGTATAGTATCATGTTATCTGCAAACAATGAGAGTTATACTTCTTATTTTCCAATTTAGACTCACTTCATATTTTTCCTTTGATTGCCATGGCTTGGGCTTCCAGAACTACGTTGAATAACTGTGGTGAGAGTGGGCACCCTTGTCTTGTTCCTGATCTTAGAGGAAATTCTTTCTGTTTTCACCATTGAGAATAATGTCAGATTCTTTAATGCAGTTGTGTAGTGTACAATTGATTTTTGTATAGCGATCTTGTATTCTGCAACCTTATTGAAATAGCTTATTCATTATGATCATTTTTTGACTCAGGATTTTCTCTATGTAAGATCAGGCCTTCTGTGAATAGAGATATTTTTACTCCTTTCTTTCCAGTGTGGATACCTTTTATTTCTTTTCTTTTTTTTTCTTTCTTAATTGCCTTGCTATAATCTCTAGTATAATGTTAAACAGACGTGGCAAAAATAGATATTCTTGTCTTCTTCTTGATTTTCTAACCTTTTCTGATCGTTGTCTTTACTCTTTTACCATTCAGCGTCAAGCTAGCTATTTTTTATAGATATCTTTTAGTAGATGAAGCCCCATGTTTTTTAGTTTGTTGAACACTGTTATGATGAAAGACTGTCACATTTTGTCGAATGTTTTTCTCCTGCAGCTACTCTGACGGCCATGCAGTTTTGTTCTTTGTTGATAAGGTATATTACATTAATCAATTTTGAAATGGTAATCCAACTCTGTGTTCCTGGGCCACAGTATATAATTCTTTTTGTATCTTGCTTGGTTGGTTTGCTAGAATATTGAGGATTTTTGCAACTATATTTATGAGATATACTGTTCTGTACTTTTCTTCTTTTTGTCTAATTGTGATATCAGGCAAATTGTGAACTTAGAGAATGAGTTGGGAAGTATTCCCTCCACTTTGAAACTCTTTGAAAAAGCTTGTGAAAGATTAGTAATGATCCTTCTTTAAATGTTTGGTAGCATTCACCAGTCAAGCCATCTGACGTAGGTTTCTCTTTGTAGGATTTTTTTTTTTTTAATTACTAGTTCAGTTGCATTACTTGCTATTTGTTTACTCTTAAAATCTGCTCTTGAGTCAGTATCATATTTACATTTTGGGAAATGTAAAAAGAAACTTATTAAATGACACCACAGGAATACATTCAACAAAAATTAAGTGTTGGTAATCCCACTGGACAGATCATTTCCTTTCCTCAACAAATAAATTACAGAAGAAAAAACAAAACAAGAATGTGAGGAGGATAACCAGAGATTATTAGAGACTTAAGAGCCCCATGTCAATTGGAATTTTGAATCTTATGCAGATCCTGATTCTAACAAGCTACAAAACAAAATGAGACAATCAAGGATATTTTTTAACACTAATAAAATACTGTACATTAGAGGTGTTGCAGGTTTGATTTCAGACCACTGCAATAAGTAAATATTGCAATTTAGTTACATGAATTATTTGGTTCAGTGCATATTAAAGTTAGGTTTATGCTATACTTTAGTCTACTAACTGTACAATAACAGTATATATATATATATATAAAAAATAGCAGTATATCTAAAAAACTGTACAAAAGGAGTATATCTAATGTATGTAGCTTCCTTAAAAATACTTTATTGCTTCAAAAATGCCAAAACAATTAAAAAATAGCATCAAAGATCATTGATCACAGATCACCATAATAAACATAATAATGATGAAAATTTTGAAATATTCCAATAATTACTAAAATGTTCCCCAGAGACATACGTGAGCAAATGCTGTTGGGACAATGTCACCAATATAATTAGTTGATGCAGAATTGCCACAAACTATCAATTTGTTTAAAAACCACAATATCAGCAAAGCTGAATAAAGTGAAGTGCAATAAAACAAGGCACGCCTGTATAATTACCTATGTAATTTAAAAGTGACCTATGTCTTTAAAAGTATTCTTATGTTTAGAGATATATACTGAAAATGATAAGATATGAGGCATATGATTAAAAATGATTCAGGGATAGGGTATGTACAGGGATAAAGATAAAAAAAATTGGTAATAAGTTGATTATTAAAACTGGTGATTGTTGGTCCTTTAATGGACCGGAACCTGTGGTCCGGAGTCGACGATAAGAAAGTAAGAGAGAGAAAGAGGCTGACATCCCCTGGTTTAGGCGGAAAGTCAATAGAGTCCTGTTCTTAGGGGTCGCGCCGCTGCACGGAGGCACCGGGCGCCCTCTCGAGTGGGTGAAGGCATAGTGCGCCTTCTCCAGAGGGGCTTAGAAGCCCGGGCAAGAAAGTGAGCTCACGGGCCTCCGCGCTCCAAGGAATTAGCCGCAAATAGAGAGATAGAGAGAGAAAGACAGGAAGAAGAGAAAGAAAGAAAGAAACGGGGACCCAAGCTCTGGTGGAGCAAAGGTGTTTTAATCAACATGGCGTGGGCATATATACTGTCTTACAAGGTAGTTATTCTCAGCAAAGATAAAGATTAAAATTCCAGACTTACAAAACATAAGAAGATCCCTATCAAAGAGAGAATTGCAAACAATCACCTTTTATCATATGGCTCATAAAAAGGAAGAGGGTACTTATCACCGTAATGAGAAATGCCTGGATTCCTCAGCCCCGGGAAAGGCGTGCCTCTCCTCTTAATTCCTGAATATTCAGGACTTAATAAGGGCCAGAGGGTTCCTGACAGATCCAAAACAGCACACAGGAAGCCTCTTGTTAAATGCTTCCTGACAGTGATAAATTCATGGGTCCCTTACATTATTTTGAATTCTTCCATAATATAGAGCTAAAAAAATAAGCAAATAAATATTTACTAACTCCTAACGATGTACTCATCATTGTGTTAAGCAATGTATAATAATGAAAGAACTATACATCATGATTTCTGACCATAAATCTTTGATCTCATCCAGGCGACAATATTAAGAGTCATGAGGACTTCTCTGGTGGTACTGTGGATGCTGTGGATACTTCTCTGGTGGTGCTATGGTGCTAGTGCAGGGGATACAGTTTCAACCCTTGGTCCATGCCGCAGAGCAACTATGCCTGTACACCATAACTACTGAAGCTCACGTTCTAGAACCCATGAGCTGCAACTACTGAAGCCCATGTGCCTGAAGCCTGCGCTCCAGAACAAGAGAAGCCACACAATGAGTAGCCTGTGCACCACAATGAAGAGTAGCCCTTGCTTACCACAACTAGAGCAAGCCCACATATAGCAACAAAGGCCCAGCACAGCCAAAAAAAAAAAAAGCTTTTTTTAAGTCATGAGACAAGTCAATGGAATTAATAGTTAAAATACTTGGCACAGATTATAGGCATCCAGAGGAGAATTAAATTTCTGAGGCCTGGAAATGTTAGAGGAAACATTATAGAAGAGAAGAGATTCAAATCAGCATTTTAGAGGATAGGACAAATCTGATCAGATAAAAGGAATAGAGAAAAGGCTGGGCAGTTTATTAGATTCTATAAAGGTTCATAAGTAAGAATTTCCTCTTACTATTTTGTTTGGTATATTACTTCCCAATGCTTCATCCCTGGGCTCTTAAAAGCAAACTAAAGATATTTGAAGATTTCGGAGTTCAGTGCATTGAAATCGGAGTTCAGTTCTGCTTTGAAATCATCTCTGAATATTAAATTATGCAAATTTCATTGAGTATATATAGTCCGTCTGTCATCATATTTTTAAAGGTCATCTGTTGTTCTCTTGCAGAAACATCATTTCTTCTCAGTAAAAACCAAATTGAACCACATATTTCAAATAAAACTAAAGGTGGAAGTCTCTCCCTAAACACACTGCCAAAGAAAATCATTATGCAAATCATCTAGGAGTTGAATATATTTTTACACTCACAGCAGGTGAATGCAAAATTAGCACACAATAGAAGGTAAAGTTTTGATGAATTCAAAGAGAATGCATGTCAAGGGTAACTAATGGTGGCCCCATTATATCTCCCAATAATGTCAGAGAAATATTTCTTCCAATTTTTCAGCTTAAGCATAATTACTCTAACCACTAAGTTAGAGTGGTTATTCTAACTTATTGTCTTGCTAGGAAAACAAACCAACCTATATGCTTACCCAAAATTATCTAGTAGAACAGGTTACAAGATATGAACCTGAGACCACAAGAGGATAACTAATTTACCTAAATCAACAGTTAGTAAATAATAAAGTCAGGAATACTAAAGATATAACAGAATGTAAAACATACTTTATATTATGTATGTTTTCTCTTCTCAAATTACACTTTAATATTCATCTACTTTATTACATACCTTCACAGACATATTTAAGGACTTCATTCATCTGACAGGCAACAGCTTCATTTGATAAACTAGACCATTTTTCAATCTGTTATGAAACTACAACATAGAACATGAGTGGCCCACACATCAATCATGTCATGCTTCCTGCTAATAGAATTACAGGTTTGTTCAGGTACTGGATGATCATATACTTCTAGGAGGATTAGATCCCAAGGGTGAATCTCAATTAATTTAGAGCAGTAGTCTCCAAGGTGATGTTGCCATATCCAGTGTTACAGACATCAATATCATAAGAATACTTTAAAAACATCAAAATTATTTTCATAAAAGTACTAATGCACTGATTACCTTTTTCACTATGTTGACACATGAATTGATGGTGCAAAAGCAGTGGTGGTTTTTAAAACTGCTAGGTCCTCAGCACAAAGCAAGGCAAAGGCCCACACTGTGCCGGGAACCATTTTACTGTTCACCACTAAAGATCCAGGTGGTAAAAGAAAAGAGAGCTTCCATGGTAGTCCAGTGGTATCCGCTTGCCAATGCAGGAGACACAGGTTTGGTCCCTGGTCCACCTACCATGGGGCATCGAAGCCCATGTGCCACAACTGTTGAGCCTGTGCTCTAGGGCTTGGGAATCACAACTATTGAGCCCATGGGAGGCAACTCCTGAAGCCCGTGTGCTGCAGCAAGAGAAGCCGCCACAGTGGGAAGCCTGCACGCTGCAGCTAGAAAGTAGCTCTGCGTTCCTCAACTAGAGAAAAGCCCGCGTGGCAACAAAGACAGCACAGCAAAAATAAATAAATAAATAAAATTATATCTAAAAAAGAATAAAAAAGAAAACTCAGTTTCACTTGAGAATTTCCTGTATCAGCTCAGTTCAGTCACTCAGTTGTGTCAGACTCTTTGCAACTCCATGGACTGCAGCACGCCAGGCTTCCCTGTCCACACCAACTCCCAGAGCTTGCTCAGACTCATGTCCATCAAGTCGGTGATGCCATCCAACCATCTCATCCTCTGTCGTCCCCTTCTTCTGCTTTCAGTCTTTCCCAGCATCAGGGTCTTTTCAGATGACTCAGTTCTTCACATCAGGTGGCCAAAGTATTGGAGTTTCAGCTTCACCATTAGTCCTTCCAATAAATATTCAGGACTGACTGCCTTTAGAATTGACTGGTTTGATCTTGCAATCTAAGGGACTCCACCACCACAGTTCAAAAGCATCAATTCTTTGGTGCTCAAGTTTCTTTATAGTCCAACTCTCACATCCATACATGACTACTGGAAAAACCATAGCTCTGACTAGATGGACGTTTGTCAGCAAAGTAATGCCTCCGCTTTTTAATATGCTGTCTAGGTTGGTCATAGCTTTTCTTTAAGGAGCAAGCATCTTTTAATTTTAGTCACCATCTGCAAGGATCTTGGAGCCCAAGAAAATAGTCTGTCACTGTTTCCATTGTTTCCCCATCTATTTGCCATGAAGTGATGGGACTGGATGCCATAA